>NW_020526700.1:142500-146537 GCF_003368295.1 Carassius auratus
GTCCAAATATACAAGTCCATCTGTTTTAAGAGCCAAAGCCGATCTCGAGTGCCTACGTGCCTTCAGTGACATCAGTCGATCGGGATCTGGACACACACATCAGGTTTCACGCAGGGCACCTTTATACACTGAAATCTAATGCAAAGCCTCACAACGTCACTTTCTGAAGAATGTGCACTGATACTGTTAATTACTTCACATCATTTACATGCACGAGCGATATGATTTAAACACAAGAATTCACTACTGAGCACCACATGAATGTGCACTAATTTAGTTTTTATTGTAGCTGCACCTGTAAAACACAGACGTTTCAAAGTTAATAAAAAATAATAAATCAGTCGGTTCTAGAAAAGCATGTAGATATGATTGTGTGCTAGAGTTGTTTCGTAATTGAGTGAAAAACACAAAACCACTTTTAAATGAAATGTAGCATCTGAATCAAACCGGTGCTGATCAAACTGAACCGAAATATGATTCCTATGAGACAGACCTGAACACCTTAAATGCACACATGCACTAGTAATGCAAGGCAGATGTCTTGACGGGACTGATATGGCCTTACGGAGTAATCACAGGCTGGCGCTTCACTGACCAGATCCACGGACTCCAGTGATTCTTCTGGTGCTCTAGTTCTGACCGCAGGAGGATCTCGAGGGTTATTCTGTAGTTGTGTTCTGACCGCCGGCTTACGGAGGATATAAACGTGTGGTCATCTTAATGTTGAAGCATCTTGGGACGCGTCCTACTACTTGATTAGCGTGTTATTATCTGTGGATAATTTCCTTCTTTAACCTTGTCATTAAAATCTCATACTAATCAGACGTTTTAAACTGTGACCGCATTAAAAGGAGACTTGTGTTCTCTGAACGCTTTAGATGATTAGATTTAGCTTTTACATGTTTGTGCCCATTTTAAAAAGTGTATTTGTGTGTACGATCAGTGGACTGAAGGACTGACAGCATTTTTTTATGAATCCCATCATTTCTGTTTGTTTTTTGCTTAATCCACATGAATAGATTTTCACTCTGTTTTCACCATCAGAACGGTTTATTTAGGAATAATGCACTTGTTCACTTGTTTCAGGTGCGTCACATCACAGAATGTGTTTTGGGAGCTTGTAACCAAATGTTGTGCTGTTTCTTGTTCATGTTAAACAGGGTTTGTAATGTGTGGTACTGATCTTCTGAATCCTGCTGGAGTTCTTTAGCACTTTAAAGCATGTGTGAGCGTGATGCAGTGTGATCTATCACAGGCTTTAACAGATGTGAGCAGCTCTCTCCGTCTCCTGCATCTGCGTGGTTTTATTTTTAATGTACTATGTGAGGTTTTGTATAACAATAAATGAATGTTCTTTTAGCTGTATCAGTCATGTTTCTGTTCCCTCTCAAATGAACTTATTAAAAAATAAAAATAGAAATGCTGTGTGTGAGCAACATTTATTATTCTAACATGCATCTTCTTGGTGAATGTGTGCATCTGGTGTAATGTTGTTATAGAGATCACGAGTCAAATCCCTCTCTTCACTGGTGTTTCTCACACTGTCTGATGAAGAATAAAACTTGCTGTAAAAGAAACAATCGGATGTGTGCTGCAGGAATGATCACATATTCAACTTATTTAATGATGTTCTGAGATAATGCACATTTTTAACTAACCCCGAATTCGATTAAATAGAAATAAATTCACTTTGGACACAAGAGTTAGGGGCTGATATTCACTTCTTGTATTTAAATACTATAGAATATCTTAGAGACTGTGTTAGTATAACTGATAATGGTTTGTTATCGTGGTTAATAAAGACTACAGGAGTTTTATTGTGAAATCTGGTTGCAGTACAAATAAGGAAAATCTTCGCAGACTTTCTTCCATCAAATATTAACATGCACACACTGCGAGATATTATCATGATTATCATGCAAGAGGATCTGACATATGACAATAATGATAATAAGCGACAGATGAACAGATTCTCTCAGTAGTAACTGCTGCTGGTGTAAAGCAGAGTTGAAGAACTAAAACAGAGCTTTAACGGCCTCGAGCTGGAAAACAAAACACATTTGAAAAATAACGCGACTCCGTAACCAGGGCAACTGTGACGTCACGCCGAACCTGCTGATTTTGATGGGAATTTCTGGCTCTTTTTAGAGATCCGGATCATTTGGCTCAGCTGAGCTAAAAGAACTCTTTCGGCTCTCAGACGGATCTTTATTTAGTACCAATTCTGGCTAAATACAGTTTAGCCAAATATGTCAATGTTTTGACCTATGTCTGGTATGTTTGCACAAATATAATTAAAATATTCAAAGTAATTTAACTAAGCCCTTTAAAAAATACAATTCATTAAAATGCCATGTAATATTTCGTTTTGTTAAATAACACTATAATTCAGATTCAATACACAGTTAAAATCGTTTTATCATAGCCAATTTCTGGCCCCAAGACATATAGAAATATCATAATTTTACATTATTTTTGGTATAAAAACCCCCAAACCTAATTTATGTAAAAACATAAATCACTATTACAGATTGCACTGGTACATAAAGATGTCTAATAAAGAATGTTTGATATGGGAAAAATCTGCTTTGTAAAAACATCTGAGATTTACATGCATTCTAAAACGACCATCTTTTACTTTATAAACATCTCTTTTTACGTCTGGCCACTGCAGATGAGCAAACACTAAAAAATGCATATTGCAGACATTAAACATGTGATGTATCAGAGAGAACTATCCAAAACACCAACTACTATAAACAAATCAAATTCAGAATAAAAACTAAATCACAGTGTGCGAAACAGAAACATCCGTTAAATTGTAATCTATTATAATGCACGTGTGTTGAATCTGTTGATGTGTTTGAGCGAGCGAGAATCATCCTGTTCACATCAAAGCAACATTAGCGGAAAAAAATCATAACATTATTTGCTCTTTTATTGAGAAAATAAATAAATAAATAAAAAAACTTCAAAACGGCTCTCAGACGGGAGCCGACTCATATCGTTCATTCAAAGGAGTCGACTCATTAAGCCGACTCGTTCGCGAGCGACTCATCAGTGGATAAGCGCCTCTGCGATGTCTTCTGACGCGGACTTGGTTTATTCGTGAAGTTATTCTGGCATAGTTTATACACTGACCGACTGCTGAAGTCTGGCTGTGTCTGAGAGGAGAAAGTGTTCATGTTTAAGCCAAATAACCGAAGCGAAGAGAGAAAAGACGACAAAAAGAAAACGACTGTGTTTATTTCGCTCATGTGAATACTGACGCGCGTGGATCCGATCTGCTTTGGTAAGTAACTGTTTTAAATATTGTTATGAAAACTATTTCTACATTTGACAAGCGTTTAAGTAACTTAAAGTTACATAATTGAGATTGAAACTCTTGAAACTATTATAAAATGTGCTTTTAATTCTGTAGGCTACATAAAGAAATGGCTTGAAAACAGTCACCAGTGAGCAAGTTTAATCTGTGATTAAAACCTAAGTCCAGTTTGCTCTTTAGTCATCCTGACCCGAGCAGAAAAACCAGCAAGTGCTAAATCATCAAAGCGCTTCTAATTCTGTGTGTATTAAAGTAGATGAAAGATGTAATTATGAAATATATGGTCTGAGTTGTGACATTAACATGATCCCTCAGATTTGATGTTTTCTACACAATTCAATTCATGAAGATTTTTCAAAAGTTTAGGAGCTTCTTTTAGAGAAAATAAATGAGGGAATACAGTTCATGTCATTAGATTTAATCACAGGAAGTTTTTTGTCACAAATCACAAAGAGTCCCCAGGAGCAGATCTTTAGGATGTTTAGGATCAGTTTCACATCATCACAAGAGACACAAGTTACTTTGTTCAAGGAACTAGTAAAGTAACACATTTCTGTTTCATTTAAAGTTACTTTTCCAAATAAGAAACGCCAGTTACATTGTTTCCTTGTGTCCTCCTCACTTGAGAGAGTCAGGAGTGTGTGTGGTGTGTGTGTGTGCGTGTGTGTGTGTGGAGACGGAGAGAGAGGGGGAGAGAGAGAGTGGTGTGTGT
>NW_020526701.1:0-44628 GCF_003368295.1 Carassius auratus
AAGGTCACAGTCTGGAGGTAAGTTACTTGCATCTCCTGTGAAGAAGGAGCCTCGGTGAAAGGGCTATCCCGAGGTCGTTGATTGGCTGGAAGTTCAGTCTCTGAAGTGACGTCTTGGGAAGCCCGTGGTTGTTGGGCGTTGGCTGAAAGTGCAGAGTCGTGTTCGCTGGTTGAAGTTGAATGGACGTTACAAAACTTAACTCAGAACACGAAACTCTCAACGGAAAAGAAAGAAATAAAGTTTGACGAGACTAGGTTGTGTTCCTTCTCATAGTAGCAGCAGGCAGGCACGCTGGAAACCGCGCTCAAAGAACAATGATGACTACCGGCATGGCTAGATGCTACAAGCTAAAGCTAGGTAGCAAAGCTACAAGCTAAAAGCTAAGAGCAGGCATGACTGATAGCACGAGCAAGGCTGGAACTAAAAGCCGACATGGCTATAGCAGCAAGCTAGACTAGAACTAAAAGCAGACTAAAAGCCGACATGGCTAATAGCAGCAGGCAGACTAGAACTAAAAGCAGGCATGACTAAAAAAAAAAATTTCATGGGATCCAAAGTATTTAAAACTTCCTTGTTGGCCACCCCTCAAATGTTGCCTTGACCAATCAGATATGTTCTTGGGGTGGGTATCATAAATCATTTGTTTATCTTACCAAGCATGTGGTTCTTGCCTCACAGGGTCTAATTTTGGACATGATTCCTATAACATGATTATGATATATTTTACAAATAAATGATTGTCAGGACAATATCAAGCAAGAAAATGCGATTATTTGAATACTAGACATGACTAGGTATCCTATAGTTATCAAAAGACATACACAATAAGTGATTATACATGATAGTCAAATGTGTGGGTTACACGTAAATTAATATGGAGTTAAGCAATGGAATGATTCATTCATAAGTCTTTTTTTGAGTTCATTCTGGTCATATATAATGTATAAAAAGCAGTTTCTTTGCCATTCTCTGGCAAAGGGACTTTTCTGTGAAGACAAAGGTTTAAAGCCCTTCCCCTTAGGAATTTCAGTCTGGTTTCACTGGCTGGGGGGGGGGGAAGTCAATGCAAGTATTTAACTTGATCTCCTGGGTTTCCATGTGATGTCCAGCGTTGCATTTCAATCACGAACAATAAATTTGACAATCTCTTCTTCGAATTAAAATTGTTAATAATTGTTCTATTGGTGTTTATGTTGAAAGCTGTTGTGTGAACAAGTTGGTTGGTTGGTTATCTTGCTTAGTTCCTGTGGCACTAGAACTGATTTATGACTTCCTGAGGAATTCAGCTCATGTTTCAGTGCACACAGCTCTGATAGACTCTTTGATTTGTCTGATTTGACTCATTTCTGCTACATATATCCCCTTTCGATCGGCGAGGTGTTTAGGTGAAGACATCGTCGATCGCTGGAGAAACAAAGGCAGAAGAAGCAGACAAACACAGCAAACAGCAAGACAACACCTCCATGACAGTTACTGTACTGGTGCAGGCATCAGGTTATTTAGGTACACGTGGTTAAGTTCAATTAGTCAATGTAGTTTAGCACGTTGAGGATAGTTTAGATCGTCTTGGAAATTGTTTTTATTTTGATTCATCAATCAAATTTGTGGTTAACTTTGTTTGGTTCTTCTAGGTTGTCTTACTTTACACATTTACCGTTAGTTTTCTAGTAATTTCATTTTCAATTCAATGTATTGACCTATCATGCATGGAGCTCTCTGGCTTCCATTCAGTTTAGAGTGGCTGGCGGATATTAGGTGTTGCGAGTCAATCCTAATATCAGACCTTCGACCCTCGCAGGGTGTCTAGGCATTTCACCTACTCAGGAAAGAGGGGAAGGAGAAGGATAGGTAAAAGAAGAACAAAACAAAACAAGGCTGCTGTGGGTTTCCTAGCATGTGTTACAACTACTATTGAGCTAGGATGTCAGGTGCAGCTAGTGTGTCGTGAACCTTAACTTAGTGTCAGGTGTTCTACCTATTGTGAGGATGGCTGCACGTTTCTTCATGGTGGGTATGTGTAACTTTGTTACGCTAAAAGTTGGATATTCTACCTGTGGGAAGAATATGTTTGTTGACTGTGTTATCAGTAGATGTGTTTACCTCTGGGTGTAGGTAATGTTGTGTATTACTGGTGTAGTGCATGTGTGGTCAGATCTGTTCAAGTCTGTGTTGTCTCCCCCTTTTTCTAGCATGTCACTGAAGACTGGCTCTCTGCATCTTTGGCTTGGATGAGGGCGTGTCCATGGTCTAATGAGGGGTCAGTCCAGCAAGGCAGGAAGTTCTTTAGCACGCCGTCGGAGGCAGTTTGGCATGGCTGTGTGAAGCTGAGTTGCAAAACTTGTCTCCTATGTTGCATTCTTCTTGTGATGCCTTCTGGCTGTAGCAGACTTTCTGACCTTCTGTGCTCTGGTGGTTGCTGTTGCACAGACAGGGAATGTGGTACTTGGAGTTGGAGTTCATTTGACAGTTTGTTAGTGACTGAGGTGATGTCCTTTAGTACCTCAGATTTTTCATCAACAGTTGGCCGTGAAAGACTTGTTCATTCTGGGTTGTTGTTGAACAGGTGCTTGTCATCTCTGATGCGGTGCACCAGGTGATCACCGGCCTTCCGTTCTGTCGCTGGTCACAGCGAGCATGACTCAACTTTGTGGTCACCTGCATGTAAATTGTCTTGAAGGAACTCTCTTAGTTGTTCCATGACTTGTTCCGTGTCTTCTAATGGTAAGCGGTTATGTTCTTGTGAGTACTCAGCACTGTGCATGTCTGAGTGGTGCTGAGGTGGGTTTTGTTGTCGCTTACCCACACGAGTTGCTCTTGGATGAGTCAGGTGATTACCTTTGGATATCTGGTTAGGTTTCCAGATGTTATCCTTTTGGTTTCTTGAGAAGCGTGGCTGGTCCCATGGATTTTTCCAGCAGTTGGGCTGAAAGTGGTCGTGGATATGGGCGTCACGTTCTCTGTGCTCTTGCTGGAAGACTCTGGTGTTGTGATGCCACTGGTGTCGTCCAGTGCAAGGCTTGAGTCTTTGTTGACAGAGTTCAAGAGTGTGGATGTTTTGTTACCTTTCTTTGAGGCCAACTTCTGCTTGTTATAGGCCTTCTGTGTTAGGTCACGCAACTGTTGGATGGTCATGGAGTTCGGACAGGCCATGACACCTAGATGGTGACTGACTCCAGGGTGCAGATTCTTTAGGAAGAGGGTTTTGAAGTTCACATCCTCTTCAAGGTCAGAGTTGTTGTGTGCACCAAAGTAGGATTGTCGGAGTCGGTTGTAGTAAGCTTGTGGAGTCTCTTGACGACCTTGTTTGGTTTCCAAGGCAGTTAACAGTCCATGTTCAGACTCTGGGTCTGTAAACTCTTTAATCAGGACCTCACGAAGTCGCTGGTAGTTTGACTTTGTTTGACTGGGCTGTCGATCTAGAAAGTTTCGTACCTCGGAGCTGGACGTGGCTCTAAGGAGGTATAACCAGTCTCTGTCAGTCACATGAGGTCTCACTTCCAGGTGAAATTCAATATCTCGCAGATAAGCTTGGATGTCGGGGCTCTCTGTGGAGTTCGGGTTGAACCTGCTGATGTTTTTAGACAGCTTGTTGAGGTCTTTGATGGTCATCCCGTGTGCAGCTTCAAGGCCTTGGACGGGAGGTTTTCTTTCGTTGGCAGGAAAGGGTTGTGTGGCGAAGGCAGGTGAGGTTTTGGGTTGTGGCCCTTCGCTCCTTTCGTCACATGCCAGTTCTTGGACGTGGGACTCTGCTCTGCTCAGCAGTGATGAGGCTAAGAGATGTTTCTCTTTTCTTGGCTCTAGTTTGTGCTTGTAAGCATTTTGGAGTTCTTTTCTGACCATGTAGAGCTCATCGTTGGTATCATCTAGTTGTTGGGTCAGATTGTCCATTTCAGTGCTGTACCTTTCAAGGTGGTCTTTCAAAGCACTATTTTCAGAATTCTTGTTTCTGATGTCTATCTTGGCTTTCTCTAGTAGCTGTTCGGCATACTGGAGTCTGTTTACCAGGTCTTTCTGAGCAGCCGTTGTATGTTGCTGGTCGAGCTGAGCTGCTGCCAGGGCTGCTTGGAGCTTCATAACTTGTTCTGTTGTATCCTGCTCCCTCTCGCTGGGTGCTTTGAGTTGATTTTGAACTTTCACTTCCAGCTTGTCTATGCGACGTTGAGCACGTGTCAGCTCCTCTTGAAGGTGGGTGATGTGCTTGTCGCTCAGTTCCAGCTGGGTTGTGAAGGCATAGCTTAGTGAGCTCGTGATCTTGACTAGCTCCTCGTGGTTTGTTGGTCTGGCTTGAATCTTGTGTCAGGAATCTTCTCAGGATTAGGATTATTATTAAAAATAATAACAGTTCAAATGTCTTTGGAGTGAGGCTGTCTGTCATGCCTCTCAGCCAAATGTTCACATCTTCCCCATGGGAAATGGGGTCTGCAGTCTGCGGCATGTTGGCACGCTAGGGAGAAGAGAGACTGACACAGATCTGTGTGGAGTAAAAGCCTAGGTGTGGTGGGACAACTAAGTGTTGTATCAGTGATTGTGAACCACTAGTGAAATGTGGTGATGACTGTGTTGGTCTCAGGGTGTCTAAGTAGACTAGAGATGCGAAGACTTTGTCACTCTAATGAGGAAGAGGAAAAGAGAGACAGAGGTGAAAAACAAATTCAAATGACAAGCACAATTTCTGTTTTTCAAATGAGGAAAATAATTTTTTCCAATTAAATGTTATCAAAAACATAAACAATATTATTATATTTCTTGCTTTGGACAAAAGAATACAATAATAATTCTGATATCTCTTTTCTTAGTCTGACAGGATTGACACCGTACACCTTTCAGTTGGACCGCTCACCAGGGAGTCAGCGAGGCGACAGTTGCTCAACACGTATCTCTATTAAATTGATCTCAACGTTGGATGAGATGCTAAAACTTGGATTGCATTTCCAAATGTAGGGAGGTTAGGAAGAACAAATGAGAGGATGATTACAATCAAATTCATAAGGATGATTCGTCGTCTTTGGCACGATTGTGTATTTACTTCACTTAGAATTGATTGATGGTTCTTACATGTCCTACAAATGTAAAAAGAGAAGAGGAAAGTAAAGGAGAGAGAGGACGGAGATGGTAAGTCTCAGTAGCGGTTATCTCAACTACAAGGAGAGCGTTGTGTTAGTTGCTGCACAACTAATCAAACAAAATAAAACTTTAAGTGAAAGAGAGTTGTCTTTCTAATTTATTTGAACTCGTAGTGAGGGATAACAATGTCTCCTTTTAGGGCTCAGGTTTGTCGTTCCCAGGCTAGGATACACAAAAGAAATGGTAAGAAATAGGAAAATTAAAAAAATTAATAAATGGGCAAAATATGCAAAAATGAAATTAAAAAGAGGAAATCAATACGTAAAACAATAGTGGTTAAGTGTATAACCAAAACAGGAAGAGGGGTAAAACGCATTCAAATAAGTAAAGGTCTGAATAGCATATATTCAGATGGGTAATAAATAAATTAGGAAGAATAAGTTTACTTTAACTTCCAAAGTTCAAGGCTTATTAATTCCTAAAATAATTAGACCCAAAAGAGAATACTAGAAATAAAAGATCATATGAAATGATCTGAAAGGGAAATTTTAAATGCTTCCAAATAAATTTAATGTTTCAATTAAATTTCAATTTGACAATTAATAATTGTGAGTCAGTATTTCCCTTTCTAGTAAAATGAAAATAAGTGGTCTAGTGAGAAAAGAGAGCGATAAAAAGAAAGGGACTAACAAGTGTTAGTTAAGATGTTCAAAATGGTTAAATCACGTCAGCGTTGCCCAAACACACATTATTCTACCACTGGATGGTGATGCTAACGGCTAACCTTTGAGGCTAGTGGCTTTAGTATAGACTTCAATGTAAATGCAATGGTTTCGTTAGCTTAGCGACACCGTGGAGTTTGTGCGCTGCGCGTGCACAGTTCAGAGTTGCTCCGGAAGTACGTTAGGCTTCCGGGTCACGGTCGTCACTATGGCAACCAAAACACATTCTAGTGGATCAGCACATGAATCGTTGCATTGTTGCAAATACAGTTAAGCATGTTACATGAAATGTCGGCTCATTTCAACACTGTACAAATAACAACACCGCCTTTCAGTTGGTTTTGCGATGTGGCACTTAAACTCTCAGTTTGTATAGAGTTAAATTTATCTTAATTCAAATAGCAGCTTCCTGCTGTAGTTATTATATCAATCTCAGCAATTTGAATCTCCGTGCCAGTTTTTCTGGACACAAACATAAAAGTTTTCCTTCGCTGTTGGTACACAGTTAAAATTTACTTAATCAAGCTTTTAAAACACTCCCATTCAAATTACTCTCGGACACACGCAGTGTTACGCGAGATTGCATTCACTTTGTGAACGGATACAAATGGGCAAACATTGTTCTCTAATGTTTAACGTTAACTTAGGGGAGTCGAATATCAAATTTGATTCGGCAGTGGAACACGCACTGGCAATCAAACTATATGAAATATGAATACGGGGACTTTGATAAATAGATTGAGGAACCCGCTCAAAACTATTCTTTATTCACCGATTTATATCCCTTTTGAAACACAACAGTTTAGCTCCGTTCAGCAAACAGTGACTGAGATAGCGTTTGAGACACTGGAACACGCAGTGAAATCAAATCAGCTATAAAACAAGGCATTACACAAATGAGGAACACGCTCAATTTCTACCTTATTGCACGATCTCAGATGTTTACTTTTAAGTTCACTTACTGCTGTTAACAAAGGGGAGACGGACTCGAGTTAAAGTCTCCTCTAGCTCCTTTCATTCAAGCGGGAGGGCGCGCGCTGCTTACGTCACACTCTCAAACACACACGTCTCGCAAGCTTCTCATCTTTCATTCCTTTAGCAAAATCAAAGATTAAATAACTTGGTTTATGCTCACAATTTAGATTAAACTGCCCGCAATCATTCTCCACCATTATAAATGTAAGGGAAACAGGTCAATTTAGCTCAAAGGGAATCATTTAAGATTTTAAAGGGAATTTGAACAGAATCACTGTTTCACGGCTGTTCACGGAGACGCGCCTGCGGTTCAGTGAACGAGCCGTTTAACATCAAATCTGCGCTGGATACTAATATCCAAACTATAGTGAAAACACTATCAATTAGCACAGTAACAAGATCGGCAGTTTAAGACATTAACTTGTAAGCACAAAACACAAGATACTTCTCTTTTCAATATGAATAAGGCTTTATTAGATAAATCTAAGACATATAAACTAATCTAACATAAACGCACGCACACACACATTCACACAAGTTGCAGGAAGGTCAAAAGTTAGGGAAGGATGAGTTTAAGAGAATGGAAATATGGAAATCCCAAGTTAACAGCAATACGTTAAATTGCATAAACATGAACAACCATCAATCACGTAATTAGCGCTCGCATTGAGTTCCTCAATGAGGTTAAAATGATATTAGATACACCAGTAAAGGTCACAGTCTGGAGGTAAAGTTACTTGCATCTCCTGTGAAGAAGGAGCCTCGGTGAAAGGGCTATCCTGAGGTCGTTGATTGGCTGGAAGTTCAGTCTCTGAAGTGACGTCTTGGGAAGCCCGTGGTTGTTGGGCGTTGGCTGAAAGTGCAGAGTCGTGTTCGCTGGTTGAAGTTGAATGGACGTTACAAAACTTAACTCAGAACACGAAACTCTCAAACGGAAAAGAAAAGAAATAAAGTTTGACGAGACTAGGTTGTGTTCCTTCTCATAGTAGCAGCAGGCAGGCACGCTGGAACCGCGCTCAAAGAACAATGATGACTACCGCATGGCTAGATGCTACAAGCTAAAGCTAGGTAGCAAAGCTACAAGCTAAAAGCTAAGAGCAGGCATGACTGATAGCACGAGCAAGGCTGGAACTAAAAGCCGACATGGCTAATAGCAGCAGCTAGACTAGAACTAAAAAGCAGACTAAAAGCCGACATGGCTAATAGCAGCAGGCAGACTAGAACTAAAAGCAAGGCATGACTAAAAAAAAAAATTTCATGGGATCCAAAGTATTTAAAACTTCCTTGTTGGCCACCCCTCAAATGTTGCCTTGACCAATCAGATATGTTCTTGGGGTGGGTATCATAAATCATTTGTTTATCTTACCAAGCATGTGGTTCTTGCCTCACAGGGTCTAATTTTGGACATGATTCCTATAACATGATTATGATATATTTTACAAATAAATGATTGTCAGGACAATATCAAGCAAGAAAATGCGATTATTTGAATACTAGACATGACTAGGTATCCTATAGTTATCAAAAGACATACACAATAAGTGATTATACATGATAGTCAAATGTGTGGGTTACACGTAAATTAATATGGAGTTAAGCAATGGAATGATTCATTCATAAGTCTTTTTTGAGTTCATTCTGGTCCATATATAATGTATAAAAAGCAGTTTCTTTGCCATTCTCTGGCAAAGGACTTTTCTGTGAAGACAAAGGTTTAAAGCCCTTCCCCCTTAGGAATTTCAGTCTGGTTTCACTGGCTGGGGGGGGGGGGAAGTCAATGCAAGTATTTAACTTGATCTCCTGGGTTTCCATGTGATGTCCAGCGTTGCATTTCAATCACGAACAATAAATTTGACAATCTCTTCTTCGAATTAAAATTGTTAATAATTGTTCTATTGGTGTTTATGTTGAAAGCTGTTGTGTGAACAAGTTGGTTGGTTGGTTATCTTGCTTAGTTCCTGTGGCACTAGAACTGATTTATGACTTCCTGAGGAATTCAGCTCATGTTTCAGTGCACACAGCTCTGATAGACTCTTTGATTTGTCTGATTTGACTCATTTCTGCTACACACCTGTGAAACAAAACAGCTGACTGCTCTCATCACTGAGAAAAGAGAGAGAGAGCATTGTCCTGGCACAGTGTCCACACCTGAGATCCGTACACCTGAGTCTTCACACCTGGGTCACAAATTATCACGTATAACTTCCCTTTTTGGGGCTGGCAAGGACAAATGAAGATCAGGTCAAAAGTGATCTTCTATGAACGACCAGGGCAACATTTTTTTCTATATAACAAAATAAAAAAAACCTTCATTTAAAATACTTTTTTAAAATCGAATTATTTAATATATAATGAGCTAAAACATTCTGACTAGTCCCAGGTAAAGCGAATATTGTTGATTATCTCCTAACAAGAAGACATATTAAGAGTTGGGAAGATATGATGGTAATCAAACAATCAGTTCTCGTCATCAACATGTCATCAACAGAAAAAAATTGTACTTTGCACTCTGCTGTTTATGTGGCTGCATAGCCGCAGTCCAATCACACTGCATTTCCACTGGATCTGGTTCTGGAGCCGGAGCTTTTCCACTGAAAGAAACCCTGAGTCAATGCCCAGATACTGGCTCCAAACCAGCCCCAAAACGCTGTTGGTCTTGTACAAGGGAACCTATGATGTCAGCAGGTGGAATTTCCACTACAGACCTCAGTTTGATAGGCACCATTTTTAGAAGCTGTCGGAGTTCGTTCAGGTAAATCAACAGTATTAACAACAACAATTAAAGGTCCCATATTGTCAAAACTGAAATTTCCTGGGCTCTTTCATGATAACTGAGGTCTAAGGGCTATGTGAATATCATAGAAGTTTCAAAACAATCAATCCACAGACAAACACTCACAGCCTGCATAAAGTAGCTGTGCCTTTTCACAAGCTATTGTGACTTCCTTAAAAATGTGACAGCAGAACTATTCCATCACCGCCTTCAGTCAACACCGCGAGCAATGCCAACTGTCCCACCAAACAACATTGCATTCATGCTATTGCTGAGCAATAACAACATGGAGACATGTCAAGAAAATGCTGTTCAGTCATACTCATCATCATATTTCTTTGTTTGCGGATGATATCTTATTGTTTTTGGAGAAGCCGTCACATTCTATTCCTCATGTGTTGAATTTATTTGACCATTTTTGATCTCTCTCTGGGTTCAAAATTAATTGGAGTAAGTCATTTCTACTTCCCCTCAATACTAAAATTGATCCCATTTCCCTTTCTGTATTTATTCCTTTGGTACAGAACTTTAGGTAATTGGGGATAGATGTGTTTCCTTCCATGCAAGACATTATCTAAAAAAAAAAAAAACTATAACATTCTAGCCAAAGTATCTATAATTTGGAAAATTTGTCTTGTCTTCCTGCTTCTCTTCAGACTTGTATGTCGGTGATAAAAATGAATGTCCTCCCACGAATAATTTTTTTGTTCTTTTTGCTCCACTGGTTGGCTACTGGAACAAAGTTGGTGCATGTGTTTCATGGTATATATGGGATGGCTATTAGACTGACAACCTTACAACGAAGTAGATTACATGGAGGTCTTTCTTCCTGAGAGAGGAGCTGTAAAAATATATTGAGATCATTTTTAGGACTTATTAACCACAAATATATATCCTTAATGTCATCAAAACCTAAAATAAAACTCCAGAAAGGTGTAAAATATGTGACTTTTAAATATGTCAGTTAAGCAGTGGTCAGCAGAAAATACCAATGATCTCTTTCTGCAAGAAATTCCAGTCATCTGTTGGTGATGTAGAGGGTTCTGCTCCCTGCCAGTGAAAACGTGAATTGGGTCTGAATGAGTGACAGGCTAGGTTGAGCACCTGCTCCAGCTCCTGCACCAGCCCAAGTGGAAAAACTTTATCAGTGTGCTTTTGATGGCCCCTGTCCACCAGCGAAAGTGCCTACTATGACCACACAAGTGTTGGAACTGGACCTCGGAGCAGTGAAAGAAGGTTGCCTTGTCTGATGAGTCTAATTTTCTTTTACATTAAATGAATGACCATTTATTTAAACATTACTACACACTTGAAGGATCAGCTTAACGTCTTGGTGCCAGAAACCACAGGATACATTCAAGAGTTTTGTAGAGTACATGCCTCAACATGACCAGCAGCATATTAGGCAGATGGTCATAATGTTTTGACTGACCAGTGTGTGAATATATATAAATATTTTTGTCCTGACCACTAATATATTTCTAGACTTTAACCAAAATATGATGACTTTAAAAGGCTTATCACAGTATAGATGAGAGCAACTATACCATAAAGAAAAATTGTGAGAGAGCGGGGATGCAGAAGGAGATAAACTGAGCCCAAGCAACAGAATTAGAGATAATGACAGTGTCTCATACCCCATACTTCCCTACAGTATCAACTTATTTGAGTGCAGACTCCCCCGAGAGCAATCAGAGTCTAAAGGACACATATAAGTGCAAAATCGTTGTTCCTCAAACAGCAGGGTGAAGGTGATACCCGTCATTTTAGCCCACGCTGACATCACTGTAATCAGACACTCTTGAGACCTCCTCTCAGACCAGTCATTTTCACATATTACAAAAAAGGAGCCAGTAAACATACCCCCCCCCCCCCACACACACACACACACTCTCTCATTAACCCACTCACTTCCTCTTGTCAGGAAATAACACCCTTGCAGAAAGGCAAATCACACCACATCTGACAAGACCTAAACATTTGCATCAGCCAATAACGTCAAACCACAGTATCGTTAAACTAAAAGCATTGCCCTGCTGTCATCCACTGCCTGCAAAACAAGCTGGAAAAGCATAGAATGCAATCAATTTAATCTGGGACATTCCTGATCTGTTGGCTCTGATAATCTCATCTACTGACACAAGCCAAATCTGGCTCAGCCCTCCTCTGTTAATTACCACACAATGCATGCATCCAGAACACAAAATCAATGTACACTGTCTGAGATATTCACACCTTTATTATTCAGCAGTCCTGACATATTTATATTTGAAAATTCTTAAATTTTATTGACTAAAGCACCCTAAAATAATATTTATAATGGACTGAAATTTGGTAATTAGTGGATCTAACAGACAGTGTCTAAAAGAAACCATGCTGAACTCTCTCAATCACTTTGCAACACCCTTCAAAACCACCATAAACAGAAATCTTCCAGAATACCATTACCATCACTCAAAATAGCATAGTAATAACTAGCAATAATGGCAGTCATGTGTTTGCTTTTTTCGACACTTTCACTGGAACCTTAAATAAATTGAGTCTTTTAGTAAGAAGTTCACAAGTTCAAATCCAGTCCAAATATTTAAGGAAGAAACTACACATCTTATTTCAGATATAACTGCTGTAGCTAATCTAAGCTTCGTCCCGATGCCAGGGGAAATGTCCACTTCCTGGCAGTTAGCACTTTTACACAGCAGATTGGAAAGCTTGGCATTCATTTCCACACGTAAATATACTCAGAGAGATTCAAAAGACCTGCACAGAGACAAACAGGTGACAGTCACTTCGCCCTGTGTTTATACAGTAGTTAAGGTCAGTATATGTGTGAGCTACTAGAACTGGGCAATACATCAAATATATAATTTGTTGATAATTCAAAATAAAGCAATATTTTCAATATTGTGATCATTTTCAAGACCTTGTTATTTGGCTAAAGTTTGTCCTAAAGAGCACGTCATTAGATTAGTTTTACAGTCCTTCCTTGTTTCGCAATTCATAAATATATGAGTGTTAAGACATATTTAATAATGCATCGGTATGACATTTCAGTAGCAGAAATTTTAATTTGTTTGCTTAAGTTAAATTATTCAGTTCATCACTAAGTTCTAACTCCATATTGATGCATATACATGAAAATTGCAAAAATCATTTAAAACAAGATTAATATTTTTTAGTTTTCGATTAAAAATGTCAGTTAGGCTGCATTTTTTTTTTTTCATTAAACAACTAGTAATATTTAATGATAAAATACAATAATAATGATAATAATCTCACACTGTAGAACAAATATACACATTATTTAATTTAAAAGTCCGGGTAGTCAGATGTATATGTGTGTGTGTGTGTGTGTGTGTTTGTGTGTGTGTGTTTATTTTTTGTAGAAAATGTGACTATTATTATTATTTAAGGAATCTTTTATTATTAAAGAATTCATAAGAATAGCATCATTACATTATTAAAATATAACTTGAAAATTCTGCAACAAAGTAATGTCTAATATTTAATGTGTAAATATCAAGATATACGTATGTCAAATAATATCAAGTGCAGTAAATATCGGTGTCTGTTTTTGGTTATTTCTGAGCATAAAACAGACTGCATGTTTGCTTATATGAGTTTGTATAATAAAGTCACCAGTGAGTGTTTGTGTATGTGTGCATCTTTATGACTGAACCATGTGCATGTGTGTTTGTATATGTGTGCAGCTTCCTTGGTGTAAATACTCAATTTTAAACAGCTGTCTGAGGTGATGACTCTGAGGAAGATGGATGTGGTTTAGTGCCAAGCTGTCCAGCAGCCAATGTACACAGCCATGTCCCAAAGTACCTCATGCACACTCACACACACACACACACATACACTGAAACAGCTTGTCTGACAGCTACAGGCCTTCACTGGACAATGCAACACTACAGAGGTTTTGATAGAGTCTGTGCTGCACGGCACCCATAAAACTGGCTGCGTGCCAGCATGCGAATGCCTGCACGCCCACTGCAGGACACCCATATGTCTTTCTGCATTGAGAGACTACAACAGGGACACACATTCTGAAGGAAATCCATTCGCCATGATGAAACTCATCAGTGAAGGGTTATAACGGGCAGAAAGAGAGGGGTGACGCATGCCATGCTGAATCAGATGCCTGCCAAAATGTGTATCTGTGCGGATTGTTTAGAGGGTTGGCTGAGTGAGAGTGCTAGACAAAGACAAGGAAAATAGAGGAGAACGTATAGAAGAAAATAAACGATTTGCTTCCCCATCTGCAGCTTTGAACAGCTGACGGAATCTGAATGCAAATACAGTTCTGTCTGTTTTGGACATGATTTATCATTATGGTGCCGGTAGGGCTGGTGGGGTGGTAAACAGGATGCCTTTACTTTCTTTTACAGGTGAAAAGAAGACATAAAGTAAGCGGAAAAGCAACAGATCTGTGGCCTTGTATACTGAGCTGCGGTTCTCATATGGGAGTCAGGGTTTCGAACCTGGCTCAGATCATTTCTAACTGTTTACCGTTTTCAAATCAAATTCCATCATCTTTCTGTAACAATTTTTTTAGTGATAAATTAAACAAAGATAATTGAAGTATATTATAGAAGGAAATGATATCTTAGTTTTTCTGCTTTCAAATTTTACATTTATTTCAGTGATAAGATAATTATTTGTTCCTTTAAGTGGAAGTTCATAAAACCAGATGAATCCAACAGAATAGAACTTACAAACAAATAAAATGTACTGGAAATGTGTTTATAACCTGATGTACATTATGGTTCCATCAAAATTAATATTTAGAGAGTTTTTATTTTATTTTAATAAAATATACAAATTTTAATAAATGTAATTAATAAACTAGGAGAAATTTAGTAAGGTTTAATATTAATTATCATTACTGTATATTTTGGTTCTAAACGACCGAGTTGAATCAAGGTTGCAACAGACTGAACTAAATCACATGAAAAAAAATAAATAAAAAAAATAACCTTATTAATGAAGCTCAATAGAAAAACAGAAATAATAAAAGAAATATGTGCACTTGTGCTTTACTGTACAGAATCAAACCTGCTGTGAATTATACTAAAGAATACTTTTTCTGGGAAATAAACGGTCAGTTACTTTATTTCTTTTCTTTTTTTTTTCTGTCAAAGCATAATGATGAGTACAATACAGACCCCATTAGATGCAAATATGGAATTATGCATCTTTTAATGCGACAGCTCTGTGTAAGGGAAAAATCACATAGGCAGCAGAATACGATGCAATTAACTTCACATCTGAAGGGGAAAATACATTGACATCAACAGCTCTAATGATGAAGGCAAATGGATAATATGAAGATAAGGTAAGCCCCAACACTACAGAAAAGCCACGGAGAGTCAACTAGAAGACATAAAGAACAGTAATGGAATTATAAGTCCCCAAATCCTTCCCCGAGGAGCACAATTGATCCCAGATCAACTTTGATAAGCTTGTCTGATCAACTGTAGAAAAACTAATGATGTAAATGCCAACATGAGTGTGTAGCTGTATTTTTTGCTTTAGTATTCATATCCTTGTAATTACACTTTAAATATGAGTTCTCAATTTTGTAAATAAAGTTTAAGAAAAGTTAAATAAAATACTGTCAGATTTCTACTTCAGTTTCACATTCAAATTCACATCTGATTCACTTCTAAAGTCCCTTTTTTTTTATATAACTTGTGAAATTTATTATTATGAAGAAAAAAGTGTTTCTTTTTTTGTGGAGGGGTATACATTTTTGAATTGAAAAATAATAATGTATATAAATCTCTTTTCAAAATGGCAAATAAACACAGTAGGCATATTTTGGTTATTTTCATTGAAGTTTAAAAGTGTAGTTGCAAACAAATTAAGAAATCACTTTTCGATCTGACAAACAAAACTAAAGTAGCTACTGAAATCGTTGAGCTGGTTAGCCCTGATTCTGTGAGGCTCTGTGTCCCGCTGAGGAAAAATCGAGCATTAAAGTATATGTTGACAGAACAGACGGACACATATCAGAGAATCTGCAAAGCCAAAAATGACTGATTCAGTGTCCAACGGTGCACTGTCCAAGTGTCAAAAACACACACACGCACACACACACACACACACACACAAACACACACTTCTGTTGCTTGGTTACATTGCAAGTGATAACCCCGCTTGCAGTTTTACGGCTGCAGGATATTTTTTCTTCATTAAGAAACTGCAGCTGATAACAACGACAAGACTACAAAACCATTATCAGCTATTTCACAGGATGACACTTCTCATCGAGGCACTGCGGTACACACAAGCGGAGTTCATCACTGGCAGTTTGGTGAGGGTGCTTAGACATGTCAACAGCTTTGGAACATATCATGCAAACACAGTGTACCTGCGACTTTCTTTCAGTAATAAGACAAAATCAGCACACTGATTTGACAACTTTCACTTCCTGACTCTTTCTATCACAGCGAATACTCTCCAGCCATCAATGTAAAGGCCAATTGTCTTGTTCTGCAGCTATTTATTCTATCCAGATCAAGTTACAGAGCCACGTTGCCCCGCCGCCCTCCCGCCTCTCCCCACAGTGCTCTTGTAAGAGGCTTATTTACAAGCCAAACAACAAGCTTCCGTTTTCGATTCCCTATAAAGCACATGGGGGCTAGATAAGATGGTGCATCAGAGATAGAAAGGAAGAATAAAAGAAATAATGACACGAAAAAGCTTTAAAGAGTGTACTGCTCTTTTCAGGATACGCAGAGGTCTAGTGAGAGCAAAGCAGATCGGAGGAGGTCGGGGAGCCTTAGAAAACTTTCCACAATGAATAAAAGGAGGAAGCTCAGAGAGCCGTGATGCCCTGCACTCTGCACGCAGCTTTATTCTGTAGCTTTTATCCGATGACCCCAATCTGCCAGCGTCGAAGGTTAATCAGGGTTATTTGCTTTTCTAATTACAGATACAGAACTCATCTGCCCTGATGCACGCACAGGCCAGAGGTGCCGCAAACACAGGTACACATACACATAAACACACTTCAATGGCACCTCTAGATGCTCGGGTATTACTGGAAGGGAAAATGCACTGTGTTCTTTTCTGTTGTTCTAATCTGCATTCATTTACATTTGCAAATTAGCTCCGGTCTTTCATCACCTGTTAGTGGCGTTGAATCTGTGAGTGTGTGTCTCCAACGACACAGAGTGCATCTTTTGCACAGGGTGTCACTGTGTAATAAGCTGTACAAATTAGGAGTTATACTTTTTATAAGTTATTATTTATTAAGCTATTATACATTATTTTTTACATTTTCTGAAGACAAGTGAGGAGTGTACACCTGTGCAAACTTTCTTGAATCAGCTTTATACTTAAGATTTAATACTTAGGTTAAGGGTTTAATAATAACGTAACCTATATGGGGTTTGGGGTTAGATTAATTTTTTTTTTTTTTTTTTTTTTTTTTTAAGAAATGCAAACAATGCATTACATTTATTAAAAGTGACAGTAAAGACTTTTACATTGTTACAAAAATCCCTATATTAAAAAAATGCCGTTCTTTTGAACTTTCCATTTAATTATCCTGAAAAAAATGCAGCAGTTTATTACTGTTTTTTTTTTTTTTTTTTTTTTTTTTTTTTTAATGCAATTTTGGTCAAATGAATCCAGCCTTGATTAACATAAGAAACTTAGGTAATACATTATTTCTACTTTTTTATGATATGAAAGAAAGAAATAATTATAATTCCAAAAATTATAATAATCAGTAAATTAGATAAGAAAAAAAAATAAAAAATAAAAAAATACCTTTGAGGTGCATCTTACCCCCAAAGGTCGAACTTTACCTTTCCACTACAAGATAAATCAAGATGTTTTCCTGCATAAATGTAATCAAAACTGTTCAGATGTAAAGGATCTCACAAATGTCGATTTTCAGAATGAATCTAAAAGCCAGTGTGTGTATTAGCACTTGGTACGTTTTCAGTAAAATAATAAGTTCTTTTAAATGTTTGGTTTCTGTCAACACATTCAGTGTAAGCATTTTTCTGTGAAATACTTCAAAGTCTTTAAATTATCACAAATATGAGTGACACATTTTATAATAAAAACTTGACAGTCGTCTTTCAGCTTGAGCACATTTGTCAGCAGGCATACTGTTCCTTAATTATGAATCTCATTAGCGTTAAACATTTCACACAGCAGCACTCGTGATTAATGCCAGCAGTAAATTCAGCGGTTATACAAACTTGAGGCTCGAGTCATAAAATATGCAAATACAGTATATGAACACAAACAACTCCATCTACACAATTTTCATTTTGTGGAGAATTATTAATTTAAAAAAAAAAAATCCTTTGATATATTATACTTTATTTTCGGTCCATTTGACTTCTCTGACGAACCATTTCTATGTGTTTCTTCTGGACAAATTAAAGGTTACACATAAATGTCTAGGAACGGGCTCTCCTGTGAAATCAGATGTTTTATAGTAATTGCCTTCCGCTCAGGAATCAGTATTGCTGGAGGCGCTGAATCTGCTCTCAGATCTGGACTCTTTGTTTACTGCTCAGCGCCTTTCCTGACCTGGCCTAAGATCAGCAGACCTCTCAGAGATTTACTGCTCATAGCTACTCACCTCAAAACTCAGTCTGTACACACAAAACACTTCAGACCTCACCTCTGTTTTCTCGCTCAGAGACACTACAAAAGACAATCTGATTATTGCAGAAAGCCTTGAGCCTCACAGGAAGCAGGCAAATCCAATGCAGTGGGCCCAATGCTTTTTTCTTTCTGATTCCTGACAGCAGTAAAAGAGGCGAGTGTGTGTATGTAATCATTTTTTGCTTATGCTGCTCTCATATCGAGTCTACTCGGGAGCAGGACATATCAAGCAGGGTGGCACAAAAGAGAGAGTAAAAAAAAAAAACTGTAAATTTACTGTAAATACTGGTTTTAGTAAACCTGGAAATGAAAATTTGTTCAAGGGCTCAACAATCACAAATTGCACATGTTGTTAGGATTCTCAGTCATGTATTCTTCATTCATTGTTAATGCAAATTCTTCTGATTTATCACAAATATAATTTAGTCTAGCAGGCTAAAAACATATGAGAAAAAAAAGAAAAAAAAAAGAAAAGTGATTTGTTAATTAATGATTTTCAATTGTATATGTATAGATTCACATTTCACTGCTGGTTATATTCTCTATAGAATCATGTATGTGATAAATAAAAAACAAATATTGAATCTCTATAGTGCATAAATTGTATAGACCATTTTTCCTTTAACTTTATAAATCAACAGCTTGTGGATGCTACATGTTTTTTTTGTTTTTTTTTTATAATATATTTTTTATCATGAAGAAAGATGAAATATGTCACATTATTTACATTTGGATGAACTAATCCTATATTAAAAGATGAAGCTATACAAAAACACAGCTAGCTACAATTACAACTGTGATAACTGCCCTATGGATCCAGCACAAGAATCATAAAAAAATAAATGCATACAGCTTTGCAGGCTTGGTATCTCATCCCCTCTGGGTGTCAGAACACACAACGAGAGAACATCTCGTCTAGAGCAGTGAATCGAGTGCACTGCCAAACCACCGGGGACAGCTGAGTGTAGTAACCGCAGCATCCAGATATCCTGACTCCCTCTGCCCAGATCTGAGCACCCTCCATGAGCCACTGAGATTTTTAGAGGCCATGTCTGGCTCTAAGCACTCCTGGAGGAAACGCCACAAGCCTCTTCACCATAAGATGGAGATGAAGAGAGCAGGGTACAAGAATGACAATCTGGTCGCACATTGGAGATTTCCCTCTACGAGCACCTATGAGCATCATTTAGGCCCTGAATTCCCAGCGGTTTCTGTGTTGTTTTCTAGCACTGGGTTCTGCGAGGTAAAATCGCGGGCTCCCGAGTGCTATAAATCACAAGCCGCAGAGCAGGGGGTCACCGCTAATGCTGTTATTGCCTTTTTCAGACTGAGGAACCATTTGGTGCTGTTGTTTACTGGCAGAAGAATAGTTTAGCTTCCTTCTGATGGAAGCACTTTAAAAACACAGCACAGCACAACGTGAAGAAGAGTAAAAGACTAGGAAACTCATTACTCATTATACGAAAAGTTCAGCATCAGGGTCAATGACTTTCTTTCCCCTATTAATTTAATAATAATAATAATAAAAAATACATTAGTTAAAATAAATGGACAAAATCCTTAACAAGTTGTTTAGCATCTTTGCCTAATATTATTTAAAATAAAATAATAAAAAAATAAATTTTAAATGTAATATATTAATTTTTACCTGATATTTGCAATACATTCAATTATTATTATTATTTTATGTTTCTATTTTCTTTTTATTATTTGTTTGTTTAAGCTTGCAGAAGAGCTCATTACTCATTATTTTGGACCAATGGTCCAGCATCAGAGTCAATTATAATTATTTTTTGTACTGTCTATTAATTTATTAAAAACAATTATGAAGAGTATAATACAAATTTGCTTTAAGCAAACTTATTATTGCTTATTAATACAATAAAAAAATAATATGACAAAATCCTTGAATAATTAAAAATATAATTTATTTGTAAACATTCACATGTATTCAAGCAAATGATTAAAATGTTATTTATTAAATAATATCTCAGTTTAATAATTACTTTTTTTTTTTTTTTTTTTAAACCATATAATGCCATGAAACACATTTCTATGAATCTGGCTTTTATGTTTCCAACTAGATTTTTTTCTTTATCATGGACACTCAGTCTAATACATCAGTGACCTATCAGCCCCAGTGCACAAACACCATAATAACAAATATAATAATTCACATTGCAGATATTTACTCATTGAATGACTGAATTGTTTTATGTACACACAGTCAGCCTTCACAAACCAGTTCAGGGCACTGACATTTACAGAAGAGATGTATAGCACAACACTGGTCATAATCAACGTAACTCCCTACAGACGGAAATTAACACGGTAAGAGTTTTTGAACCAGAAATAATAAAAAATCTGATGAAAATATCTGATGTGCTTTCAATTTGTTTACTGACATTTATACAAAACACCTCTCTGATCTGCAGGCATTACTGCTCGGGAATATCTGGTCGATTTGCCAGGTTGGTTCAATTAGCTGAACGTTGTTAATTTTTAATGCACACAAACTCGTGGAGGTCACATAATGCGGTGCTTTTTGACTATACTCTGCAATGTATATTCGGCTCCTCCACTTTCACCGCCCGTAGACATCAATCAAATCCAGCAGTTTCAATTACCCAGCAAATGGAATCTCATTTCTTTCATCATTTCTGATCCTGCCAATGGAATATCACAGAGCATGTGTTCAAGGTGCTAGTCAAAACCCGAAAAACGGAAAGCGCAGCCGCTGCTCGTCACACGATTTTATGTAAAAGCGTGTTTCTGCAAAGCTTTATATTACAGACATCAATGCATACTAAATTCTGGCGAATGTCACCATAGACAGGCTTTGGAATATATTTGAGAGACAGATAACTTGCATTAGGAATGACAGAGTGGGAAGACACAGTTAATGAAAGCATTTGAGGTCATCGTCTGTTTTCGTCTGAACAAAATGCTTCATTCTATAATTTATTTGGCAATGTGTGGCCGTTTTGCTGTTCTGATAAAATAGGTCGTGCTGAGCGATGCCTTCACTGACAGTTTCTCTAATCAGACATAATGCCATTATATCATATGTTGAGAACAGAGTCTATAATTAGAGCATGTCTCCGTAATGGTTCCACACCACTGTATCTCTGACATGCTTTATAACAAGCTTTGACATACAGTAGCAGATCTGGGTGGCCATTACGAAGTATTTTTGGTCAAGACTTCTCATTTCATATAGACAGCAATAACGAAGTGCAATATTAGCTGAGAGATTACTGTACCATCTTAGGTCACAGAAAATGTTCCTTAGCTGTATACATTTATAGGTGTTTCTTAAGCTACTGTACACTGATAAAAAAATTGGTGTAGGAACCGTTTTCACTCAGAAAAAGCTAATACTTGTATTCACAAATCATTACAAAGATGCAGGTAAAGTAGAAAGACTGATATTGTTTATTTTTTTATTTTTTTATGTAAAACATACTTGAATAACTTCGAGAAAACATTATTTTACAATGTAAAGGCATGTTTGATCCTGTGAGCTTTCAAATGAGAGTCTTCGAAAACACATTTCCATTACAAGAATCATTAGAAGTGATGAAGCAAAACAGGCTAATTTTCATGTTTGGGTGAATTAAACCTTTAAGGGACTGCTAGGCGGCTATTTGAAGTCAAATAAGATTGTGTTCGGTTGCCTTTGCAAACAGCACTAAGAGAAAATAGTATATGAATGAAATTAAATCCTAACAATGCTTCAGATGATTTAGAGAATGTCTTGCTGCTGTGCTGGTCTGCTCTTATCTCAGTCTATTTCTGTGGACTGCTATCCAGCTGTTCAGCTCTTGGGTGATGAACCTGAGTCCTGATTCACATCAAAGACCAGAACAGACCCCCAGGACAGAAAGCCCCAGAGCGCCCTAATCCCACAAAGACCTCGCCGTCCTGCCTGTGTCCTGAACTTACATCACACGCTTCATCTCAACAGGACCTCATGGAGAACAACCAAACGCTTTGCTGGCTGGAAGAAATTAGTATAAGAAGAGTGTTACCCTGCAGCGTTTGGGCAGGTTATTAAGTACCAAAATTATTTTTGATGTTACAATTGCGAATTTACATACTTACATACTTACATCAACATACTTAAAACACTCAGAGAATCTTAGAAACCACTCAGCAGCACGTTTGCAAACAACACACCTGAGAACAGTTTGAAGCTTAGCGATCACAATGCAAGACTCTAGCAACCCTCCACACAGCTATTCGCTTGTTAAGTCTGACGTCACGTAGCAGCGCTTCCGTTACCAAACGCTCCGTCACCACGAGAAAACAACAAAAGGTGCTAATATAAACTCACAGTGTGATAGAATACTAGCGAAAAAGTCATAATCTTAACCTTTATCTCCATACCGAAGTCCCAGATAGGCAGACAATTAAACTATAAATATTAAAATATATATATATAAAAACTATTTGTGTTTGGGATGCTGTGAGCATGGAGACTGTAGTGTGTACCGTAACAGTTGAAAGCGTTTAGCTTAAATTATTAATATTAATTAACCGTGCTCATAAATGGCTGCTGAGGTCGTATTCTCAAGTGAAGCGAGTTGAGGCTTGGAGCCTGAAACAGCGCTTCTTACGTCATCACTTAACAACTTAACAACACTTAACAACACACAGCAACATCTAAGCAACCACATATCAACTCCCTGGAAACCACCTACACACCTTCAATACACCAATCGGCACCGAACAAAAAACTCTACTTAACATAATTTTAACCACACAGCAACTATTTAGCAACCACAGTTACATATTGAGCTTTACTAACCACATTAGCAACTCCCTGGCAACAGTGTATCAATTGTTTAGCAAAGTACATTAACAACCACAATGCAACTCCCTGGCAACCATCCACACAACTTACTAACTGACTGTAGAAACACACTAAAAGCTCCAGATAACTTTACCAATGACTTAGAAATCACACAGAAACACACTCAAAGCAACTTTGAACACCTTCGCAACTGCAGGTCAACACCCTGGCAACCACCATCACACTTTACCCGAACTGTTTATCAATGCACTAAAACTGGTACAAAATAGCAACCACGTACTGTAGCAAGACCAAGGCAACCACCTACAACACCTTCTCAATCATATAGCCAAGTACTTTAGCAACACCCTGGCAACCAGTCAAGCATCAAAGAGTTGCATTTCTTAGTCTAGATTATTTGTAGAGTGGTGAAATCCCACACATGTACAACGCTGATGGAAGTGCAGCCCGTGTGTTTAATGATGATTACCTGAGTAAACACCTAATCTGTAGTGAGGCACTCTTCAACCCTGTAGATGTACAACCAATTAGACGCATACAAATGCATCCGAGAGTCTCAAAAGGAAAACAGTACAGGGATCCCCAATCAAAATCCCCCCCACCCACCCCTCGATTAAAGACATCGCCCGTTCATTGGAACAGATGTCATCCTACACACACAAGAAGATCTCAATCAATTACCAGCCAACGGCGTCTCCAAGAGAGCATCATCAATTTCCTATTACGACATGCCACAGAGCTGTCAATCAAGACAAAGTACTGCAGGAAATCACATGGCCCACCCAGAACACCTCTCAGATCCAATTCCTCACTAACACTTGATCTGTTTTTTTTTTTTTCTTTTCCTGTCTGTCACCAGTAATCGTAACTGCATTAAATGCATTTCTCGCACACATAATGCTGTTTCTGAGCCACAGTCCCTTGACACCATTTCAAATTGCAGCTCTACATTACTGTGTGACATAAACATAACCTTACAGTGACAGAGCAACCAAAGCTCAGTGACTCCCTCTAGACGTCAGCCTCTGACAGGATATGACACAGGATCTGAAAAGGGGCGGAGCCTCTCCAGCGGATATTAAAAGCTGTCATCCCGCCTTTATATGGAGCATTGTTTAAAGACAGTAATTAACAGCAGGGGCATAATCAGAAGAAAATGAGCGTTTCCTGCTGTGGTCTATGTCACATTGAAAATGACAAGTACAAATTTCAAGGAGCTATACTCCGAAAGCTTGGCGTTCCACATAATATCAGCCATCAAATATCTTCACCCTCATTAATTACAGCCTCTCATGAACAAACAAACTTTTAAGAAAAAAAAAAAAAAAAAAAAAAAAACTAAGCAGCAAAACAAACTAAAGTTTTAAAATTCACAACAAACAAACATACATATCATAATAAAATAAATAAATACAATAAATTAAATTAAATAAATAAAATAAAAATAAAAATAGCTTGAAATAAATTACAATAAAAATTTAATAGAGGGATTTATTTGCAATACAAATAGCTTGAAATGAATTACAATAACATGTTAAAATAAAGAGCTATTATTTCCAATACAAATAAATAACTATTAAAACAAATTAAATAGTACAACAAAAAATATAAACAATAATAAATAAAATATTACAATAATGATTAAATTAAAAATGATTAAATAAATAAATAAATAAATAAATAAATAATCCAACCAACATTTAATTTCACAAAACTATCATATTCCCCCAAAAGGGCATATTTTGCAGCAGATGATTTGTTTTTCTGGCAGGAATTCTCTTGAAATATATTGTAAAAACCATTAGATGGTTACACAAGCAGGCTGTGCTTTAGATGGGATGAATTTTAAAGTTCATCATGCTGACAGTGTAACACCAAAACGTTGTCAGGATGTTTAAACCCTCTTCAAGAAGTTGTGTCTCTGAATTCATCTCCTTTTAAAAGCTAAATTACAAAAATGAGTCATTGACACAGTGGGGCACTGTGACTAGAGACTGGCACTGGACTTAGAACACAACACACTAGACATGCATAGACTTTTCATACAACGACACATATTTGTTTTGCGCAATGTTACACCAGTTAACATCAGGCATGTGTGTGTGTGTAATTGATTGTGTATTGTTTAAGTGTTGATCCTGTTCTCACCATTTTTGTTTAGGTTAACACTTTGTGAGTCAATAATTTTATTATGTTAATTTGGGTATTGTTGAGAATACAAACAAGACCGGTTGGCATGTTAAATGTTTATTGTTTTCAATCATCCACTTACATAAAGTAAACAGCCATACTTACATACTGGAACATTTTCTCATAAAAAACAGAAGAAACCCGGGCACCACATTGCCACCATTTTTAAATACCTGTTTCCCGCCAATAGAAGGCACACTTAATTGGTCTCATGCCGGAGGGGGAGATTGTCACTTCATTGTTTCACGCCTCCATGGGCCGGTACAACCAGAGCAGGGGTGCCGCCACTGCTTGAGCACCTTGTAGCAGTTGGCACACCACTGTCTCTGTTACAGTCATCTTCAAAATGTTCTAACAGCCAAACCACCAAGAAACTGGCAAAAACATTATATAAAGCATTCAAAACACCTTAGCCACCACATAGCACTGCGTTGTCATTCTGGTGGTAAATTTTGTACTGACAAAGACGTACATTTTCCTCAGAAAATCAAGTTTTATACCTTGTTCTTTTTTTTACTTAAGGTCAGTACTAAGACTCCAAATGCAAACGGCTTGTAAGATGCATTTAACCTGATACACAGAACCTGATTTCTTTCCCCTCAGAGTTAGTATAACCCCCCCTTCCTCAAATCTTACCCTGGAGGTCCAATGCACTGCAGAGTTTAGCTCCAACCCTGATAAAGTCACCTGTCTGCCATTTTCGAATGATCCCAAAGACATTGATTGACACTGATTAGCATGCTCAGGTGTGTTGATTAGGGTTAGCAATAAACTCTGCAGGAAAGTGGATCTCGAGGTCCAGATTTGAGGATCCCTGGAACCTATAATACACTATAATATATACTACACTGGACTTAATATTATGTCAGCTCATGATTTTATGGAGAAAAATAATCAACAAACTCATAATAAAAGTGAATCTTAAGGCAAAAAAAAAAAAAAAAAAAAAACACATATAATATAGACACTAATACATACATATATAATATAAATGCATTGCACAAAACACAAGTTCCTAAGGCTAGTTTTACACAATAAGGTGCACAGGCTCTCTAAAACACCATCTGTTCTGATTTCACTTCTGAGAGCTCTTCACTTTCATGTAGGTGTCTGCTGGGCATAACAGCTCAGCCTGCCTTCACTATGGCTAGCCCGTCTGCACACACACACATGCACATGCACATATAGGCATAAAGAGAGAGGTAATTATAAGTAAGCAATAAGGAACCTTTTGTAGATCATAAGTGAAATGAGAAGTGAAATCAGCATGCACTTCCTCTGCACTAGCCCCAATGTCTCAATTGGCCTCCCACTCCCTCTCTGAGCCTGCAACCAACGCAGCGGCTCCGCGGAGGAGGAGAGGGCAGCACTCTGAGAGAGGAACAGCTTCACAAAAAACTCATTTATACTTTGGTCTTCATATACTGTTTACACTCCAACTAAACCACTTAAACATTAAAAGCACACTCCATTATGGTGCAAAAGTCAATATATATGGAAATAATTTATTTATCTCTCTCTCTCTTTCTAAGAATCTGTGTCGGCATGGCTGATAATGTATGAAAGTTTAACCTTCCGGTTTAAAACCGTTGAACCGGTTTTAAAACCGGTGTCTAACCGTTCAGATCAATATCGCGGTCGTGATTGTTTTCACTTCGAAGTGCCCTTCGGAGGACGATATATCCCATTTGGAACACACTGTGTGTATGCACATGCAACACACATCTTAAAACAGCATGCACAAGTTCTCAAGCATACCAAAAGTAGGCCTACTGCAATATGTTTTGTGGATGGTTTATTGTTTTTTTTTTTTTTTTTTTTTTTTCTTTTATATATCATTAGACCCCTAAAAATTATTAAATTAAATATATAATATAATTGAATAAGATTAGATATAATTAAATTAACAATTGATAACATTTTAGCAAAAAGCTTGTTTTGTTTTATTCAGTGCAACTTATAGCATCAAAGTAAAATATATAACACCCACATGTCAGAAAAAAAAAAAAAAAAATGAATCACTGAGTTGGAAAAAGGATCACCCCCTTGTGTCACTATTTGTTGAACCACATTTGGCTTTAATTACAGCATTTAGTCTGTTGGAATATGTCTCTATTAACTTTACACATCAAGACTTTGCAATATTTGCCCACTCTTCTTTGCAGAACTGCTCAATTTCAGTTAAATTTGATGGTGAACGTTTGTGGACTGCAGTTTTCAAGTCATTCAACAGCTTTCCAATGGGCTTTATGTCTGGGCTCGGACTAGGCCAATCTTGGAACTCTCCCATACAAGCAACATTTGAGGAGAATTTGTGATATTTTTGTCACATAATGACCACGCTTTGTCAAAAAAAATCCTGCAACTGCTTCAGAGTTGCTGTAGGCCTTTTGCTTCTGGTTCTTGGTATTGAAAAAGCATATGTCCATCCATCACCAGGTGCTGGTGATTAATACCCAGGTGACGGAGTGCGTTGTGATGCGCCTGACCGACTTACGGCAACTACAATGATTTTAGAATGATTTCGAAAAAAAAAATGTTCAAAACTGCAGGCAGTACCCTTTCAAAAGGAACTCATTTGTGCCATTTAGGGTTAATAATGTGTACCTTTTAGCCAGTGACTTATTTTTTCTGTGAGAATATACAGACCATCATTCTTAGATTTCTATTACAAATGTACCAGCCAAGTGCTTTTATTTAAATGGAAAAGGCAATTTGAACTCACATTTTGTAACATGAAAATCCAGCTTAAATTTTTAGCACATTTCTTCTACTATCAGTTTAGACAGTTGTGCAGTCTCGTGGAAACCATGCCTGGCGTGTAGCTGCCACATTCGTCCCATTTTCCCTCCCCTGTGCCCCCCTCCATCTCCCTGTCCTTTCTCAATATTTGAAGAAGGCTCAATGTCACGGCAGAGCTGCTTGATGGCTTGTCACATTACTGAACGTACCCACTCATCACAACACTCGAAATATGAATCATTATCCAAAGATGTACGGTAATTATTACTAAGGAGGTGATATTTTTAGCTGGTAATTAGCCACTTGTCCTAGTGAGAGCCCAGCATGATGCTTATCTATCAAGGTGGGAGAGAGAGACGATGGAGGCAGAGAGGAAGAAATTACTGTCATTGGATGCAACGTGTCAAAACAACATCATGTCACACTTCCAATGTTGTTCTCTGATGCTCAACAAAAAGCACATGGACGGATTTCTTTGTGATCTTAAGTTAGAAATTACTATTTTAAAATCCCATTAAAGCAATTACACGATTATGTCAACTTTTATCAGCTGTTCTTTGAAGAATTTCTCAGGGACGGATTTGCAATATCGCTGCATGCCGCTATCGTTAGAGATGACTGTGTTGAATAAACACAGCTGTGCGTGTGTATAAGCGAGTGTGTGTAAGCGAGAGTCATGCAGGAGTGTGTCTGCAAGCACACGTTTGTATTAGCATGTCTATGTGTGAAGATGTCACTTATTGCAAGACTGCAAACATTTGTGAGGACAGGCATGTTGTTTTAAAGGGGGGGTGAAATGCTCGTTTTCACTCAATATCCTGTTAATCTTGAGTACCTATAGAGTAGTATTGCATCCTTCATAACTCCAAAAAGTCTTTAGTTTTATTATATTCATAAGAGAAAGATAGTGTGTAACAATTTTTCCCGGAAAAACACGACCGGCTGGAGGCGTGACGTGTGGGCGGAGCTAAAGAATCACAAGCACCAGTAGGCTTTTGCGTTGAGAGCGTTTGGAAGTTGTGACATTACTGTGAGGTAAAACAAACCATGGCTAACAGTAGGGCTGAACGATATATCGTTATCGTATCTATATCTAGATATGAACTTTCAAGATATTAATATCGAAAAAAGCAACGATATAGATGATATAGATTTCCCCTCTCCTCGCTTGCCCTGCATACAACTCTGGCAGTCACAACAAACATCAGTTTTACGAGTGCCCTTGACTGCAGCGCTAAAGCCAGCGCGCACACACTAGGGACGTGGGAACTATATTGTGAGAGGGGGGGCGGCGTTTCCATGGTGACGCATCATTGCTTGTGCACGTGACGTGACACACTGCAGCAGCAACAGCGCTGAATGAATGATGATCTGCTTTTATATAATTTTTCCTTTTTTATTCAGAATATTCACAAATGTGTTAGTTATGGCATGAAATATCTGATATTCCGATTATCAAATACATGCAAGTGGAAGTATATTGTTGTTTAAACACCTTTATAACGATCGCGTTAGTTGAGCTGTATGCGCGATGGGCGCCGCCGTGTTAGTTTGTGCCGCAGACGCAGTTCAGCGAATCGGATCTGTTGGATTTACAACCTCTATGTTTACAACACGTGAATTCATCCACTTCTCCCGAAATACTTAAAAGTAAGTGGCTGGTGAACTGGGAATAGAATATGTTAACACTGAAGTTACTTACACAATGTGTATCTGATATGAATAAAACGTGTCGAATTATAATGGAAAGGATTATTATTACCTCTTCCATAGACATCAGTGTGTATTTTATAAACTCTAAATGTATTGTTTTTTAGTACTTATGTGAATTTATTTGTTTGAAACTAAAATAAACAGTATGTGGTTGAAAACACTGAAATGTTGCGACCTCTTCGTCTTGCACGAATGATTTCAATGTCAACGTCTGGGGGTCTCGGGCGCAGTAGACGAGTTATGACTTATGAAAAGGACCATTGCAAGCTGAGAGCGACCGGCTTTTGTGGTGGAAATTGGCAGTAATACCCACACCTTGCGCAGCTGTACCTGAGTGTCCCTGGGACATCAGTGCGGTCGGAGCGCGTCTTCTCAACAGCTGGACATATAGTGAATAAAAAACGCTCTGCTCTGGACTCCGAAAATGTTGATCGACTTGTTTTCCTGTCCAATGAATTTGTAACGGCCTTATTTTGCGCCTTTTTGCGCATTACAATATGCCTACCTAGTGTCGGTTACGTTCAATAAAAAAACACACATGGCCTGTTCTCAAGTCCATTTAAAGTTTCATTTTTTGAACAGTTTTTTTTAAATGGATTGAATCATTATTAAAAATAATCTTGGAGATTTTTAAATTTCCTAAATCATAAATGAAGCCTGCAGTGATGTTTTTCTTTTGTTATGGCAGCCGTCCCCTCTGCATATATATATTTTTGAGAATGTTGCACTCCTGTTGCCGTTTGTTATTCTTCACGAAAGTTCATGCCAATAAATAAGAAATATTGCTGACTTGTGCGTTTCCAGCGCTCTCTTTACGCTCGTCCGTTATTTGACGTTGAAAAAGGAAACCTTTTTCTTTCCTTTTTTTTTTCTTTTTTTAAACATGGAAAATCGATTTTACAATCGATTCAATGAACACTTATGTCTTAAAAATCGAAAATGATTTTTTTCACAAAAGTGACAGCACTAGCTCTGAGCGTGCCTGTCTCTGACAACATTGCATGTTGTTTACTTGATGTGCTTACGCGCCGATAGCTAAGTTAACAACACAGAGAAATTTGAAGCAGTTTTACTCACCGCATGCGGTTCCAACACACGATCGTGACCCTTTTTCGTTGGGACTGCATTATCCTTAAGAAATAAACGATGTGCAAATCCGGCGTCAAACTGGGCCTTGTTTGTAAAACAAGTATCTTCGAAATGCAGGGAACAAACACAAACACTTGCACAACTCCGTTGATGCTCTGTAAAAATAAACTCCATCCACTGGTCCCTTAATGCTGTTTTTTTTTTGGTAATCTGTGCAGGGTTGTCTTGCCCTGGCAACCAAAAACACACTTCTGTGACATTTCGCGAAGCTCTCGCTCTGATCAGTGAAGTCTGTTGTGCTCTCAGTGCTCTGCTAAACGGGAGCGCGCACTCTTCCGGCAGAAGTGCCCTTAGGACCCATATAAGGAAATTCCGCTCCATCTAACGTCACACAGAGCCATACTCGAAAAAAAAAAAAAACTTTCTGAAACTTGTGACAAACCAGAAGGAGTATTTTTGGAACAGAAATACTCCTTCAAACATACAACTTAATTTTTGAAACTTTGTCCATGTTTAGCATGAGAATCCAACTCTTTAACAGTGTAAAAAACTCAGTATGCATGAAATAGCATTTCACCCCCTCTTTAAAGCTTTTCAGTCAAATGAGGTAATTTCAAAAGTAATATATATATATATATATATATATATATATATATATATATATATATATATATATATATATATATATATATATATATTAGAAACTCATCAGATTTTTTTTTTTTATGTGACCATAAATAATATTTTCAGGTTACACATTGTAGAAAAAAAATATATAATAATAATAATAATAATAATAATTATTATTATAATTATTATTATTAGTATTAGTATTAGTAGAAGTAGTAGTAGTAGTAGTATTAATGGTAACTTATTTATGGAAAAAAAAAAACTTATTAGCTTTATGTATTTGTTTATCAACAATATTTTGCTTATAAATTCTATACATTTATAATCATTCTATAAATAATCAACCAACCACCCAAACAAACAAATAAATAAATAGACAGCAATACAGAGCAATAAAACAGCTATAAGAATCATGACTTTCAATTAGTTTTATATCTGTGATTTATGAAACACTTATGAAACATATGCAAAATAATTTCATGAAGAGCAGCTGAAATGGAAAAGCCGTTTTAGAAACGGATTGAAGGATAATACACTGAACAACACTTTTGTTTTTGCTCCCATTGTTCATGAGCTGAACTTAAAAGATATATGACTTTTTCTATGTACACAAAATACCTATTTCTCTCAAATATTGTTCATAAATCTGTCTAAATCTGTGTTAATGAGCACTTCTCCTTTGTCAAGATAATGCATCACACCTCACATGTGTGACATATCAAGATGCTGATTAGACACCATAATTATTTCACAGGTGTGCTTTAGGATGGTCACAATTAAAGCTGACTCTAAAATGTTTTACTGTATTGGGGGTTCGAAAACCAGTCTGTATCTGGTGTGACCAACATTTGACTCACACAGTGTGACACATCTTATTCCCATAGAGTTGATCAGGTTGTTGATTGTGGCCTGTGGAATGTTGGTCAACTCCTCTTCAATGGCTGTGCCAAGTTGCTGGATATTTGCAGGAACTGGAACATGCCGTCGTATATGCTGATCCAGAGCATCCCAAACATGCTCAATGGGTGACACATCTGGTGAGTATGCTGGCCATGCAAGAACTGGGATGTTTTCTCGATGGATTATCTCGGCAAAGGAGAAGTGCTCACTAACACAGATTTAGACAAATTTGTGAACAATATTTAATAGAAATAGGCCTTTTGTGTACATAGAAAAAATATTAGATCTTTGAGTTTAGCTCATGAAAAATGGGGGCAAAACCAATAGTGTTGCGTTTATAATTTTGTTCAGTGTAATAATAATAATTGTTATTATTATTATTAATTGTATTATTACAAGATAAATTACTAGTATGCATGTGTTAATTAAATATTTAATTCATTCATTCATTAATTATATAATTAAGAAATAAACAAATAATTTTATATATAAATAACCCTTGACAAACAAACAAATACATTTTATTTAGAATTAGTATAGAATTTATTTAGAATGTTAGCCAATGTAAAATCAGGGATTTTAAGTGATGAGTTTAAATGCTTCAAAGATTTATGTATAATAATTATTTTATATATATAATAATAAGTAAAGTCGTGGAAAATCAGCATGAATGCTTCATTAATTTTTCAAGATATTAAAAGGATTTCAGACCCCAAACAGAAAATGAGGGTTAATTAATTACACAAACACATCTAAAAAACACTCTCACAGTGCTCTGTCTGGCCTTGGCAGTGGGAAAGAGGGCCAATCCGCTGTGTTTGGTGAGGCCCGCAGACAGAGGGGTTCTCCAAAATGTTGATGTGTTTACAAGAAGAAAACATGCTGCTACCCAGCAAGCCACAGCAGCATGAGGGCTTCTGTGTTTCCCTCTAAATAAACAGCCAAACTCAGACACAAACCATTCACACAGATGTTGGAGGTCATCGTGCCTTTAGGTGAACTCACTTTACTTTGTCACTGTTTTCAACAGGATGTTGATAGCAGAGATGGAGTGAAAGGAGAAGACAGACAGATATGAAGTGGAATTTGAGGTTGAAGAGCAGGAGAAGCAGACAGTAGTTGTATTCAAGTGTATGACTTTTGCTATCTCATGGCACCCCATTAACCTGCTGTGAGTCTGTGTGTGTGTGTGTGTGTTGGACTCTGATAAGCATACACACACTGCATTAACATTCATAAAGCATTCACAAAAAGGTTCAAAACAGTTAGGAGAAAATCCGTTCAGATAAACTCCACTTTATTTTAGTGAAGAAAAGGATTAACACAAACACAGTCATAGCTATGGCCTAGTGTTTACTGTATGTATTATATTAATAAATAATACAAATATTAATAAATAATAGATATAAAAATTGATTTGTTTTTATTTAATTTTTGTTTTCAGTTTTCAATTTAATTATTAAATAATTTTCCTTTTATTAATATTTAAATTTTATTTTCTTTCTTTTTTTTTTTAGTTTTAGGTTTTCCGTTTTAGTTCAGTGTAAGGGAAACAGGTCAATTTAGCTCAAAGGGAATCGTTTAATAATTTAAAGGGAATTTGAACAGAATCACTGTTTCACGGCTGATCATTGAGACGCCCTGCGATTCACTGAACAAGCCGTTTAACATCAAATCTGCGCTGGATATTAATATCCAAAGTATAGTGAAAACACTATCAATTAGCACAGTAACAAGATCGGCATTTTAAGACATTAACTTGTAAGCACAAAACACAAGATACTTCTCTTTTCAATAGGAATAAGGCTTTATTAGATAAATCTAAGACATATAAACTAATCTAACACATAAACGCAAGCACACACACATTCACACAAGTTGCAGGAAGATATAAAGTTAGGGAAAGATGAGTTTAAGAGAATGGAAATATGGAATCCCAAGTTTACAGCAATAACAATTGCACAACTCCATTGATGCTCTGTAAAAATAAACTCCTTCCACTGGTCCCTTAATGCTGTTTCTCTTTTGGTAATCTGTGCAGGGTTGTCTTGCCCTGGCAACCAAAAACACACTTCTTTTGTGACATTTTGCGACGCTCTCACTCTGATCAGTGAATGTCTGTTGTGCTCTCAGTGCTCTGCTATACAGGAGCTTGGCTCTTCCGGGAGAAGTGCCCTTAGGACCCATATAAGGAAATTCCGCTCCATCAAACATCACACAGAGCCATACTCGAAAAAAACTTTCCGAAACTTGTGACAAACCGGAAGGAGTATTTTTCGAACAAAAAAAAAAAAACTTAATTTTTGAAACTTTGTCCATGTTTAGCATGCAAATCCAACTCTTTAACAGTGTAAAAAAACTCAGTATGCATGAAATAGCATTTCACCCCCCCTTTAATTTTTATTTATTTCCAGTTAGTAATTTTAGTGCCTTGACTTAAAATTATTTCAATCAGTTGCTAGCCAAGGTAACATTTATTTATTTATGATTTATCTAATATTTACATTTTAGCTACACTTTATTTCAGTTAAATATATATATAAAATATATATAAAAATAGTATTTTATGCTAATGAGCTTGTTCAGATTTGACCTACAATATCCCTTGATTCCATTGGCACCCTACCTTTCCCCCATAATTAATAGCATCATGTAAATAAGGACAAAAGGTGACTATCCCATGACAACTCCAATTGCTATAATGCTGTTTTCTATACAACAACATCCATAAATAAGGGCACATAGGTTAAGAATAATTCAGCATAATTAACAAGCAAAAATCCTCAAAAGAGCGGCCCGGAGAGTGGAGGTCAGGTGGAAGAGTAGAGCAGTACTGGCGTTCTGGCCTTCCGGCTGTAACTTTACCCACTCAACACAAACCTATTCACCCTTCCCCTCTCACCACCCTTTACGCCTCACCTCTAACCGCTCCATATTTCAGACATAATTTGGCACATGGGGATAAAATTATCCTTGTGTTCTGTAGAAGCAATAGTAAAAGGGCAGAGAACAGATAATTGTTAACAAATCTGACTTGCGTGGAGTGTGTTTTTCCTGGCCCGCTGCGTTCAGTGAACGCCGTCGTGCCGACCTCCAGAAAATCTGTCTACGCTTTGGCAGTCGCCCCAGAGCAAGCATCTGTCAAAACAAATGCTTCTCGTGTTGGCAATAAATAAATGAAAGAATAAATGAATAGATAACACACGGGGGGATGGACAGACACATCAGAGACGGGAAGAGAAAGAGTGATCTAATGACACCATTTAGCAGAAGACGTAAAGAATTAAGGAAGAGTGAACGACCGAGTCTTGTCAGATTAAGCGCAGTGACGGTGTTAACTCAAATGAGTGAAGTCGCAACGTGTTATAATGACACTGTCTGAACACAGCCTGTTAAGTGCTGAAATATGAAGGAAATTTAAATGAACGACTTCAGTGACTTGAAAATCAGTGTTTTATTTATTTAGTTTGATGCTGTGTAGTCACTTGGGTATTTTATTGGCTTTATAAGTAAAATTAACCCACCCATGTCTTTATATTGTCACCAAAAAATAAAATAAAATCTTCATATTTTGACAATAATTATTAAACTAGGAAATTTTGAAGTAGAAAATCTGAAATGGTATTTTCTTGTAACATACTCCAATAATATGTGCTTTATTTGCAACTTGGACTTGGACATTGTACAGTGTAGCATACTATAGGTCTCCATCTGCAAAAAATTGCATTAAAAAATACTGGAAAAACAATGAGATGCAAAAAAATGTTTCAAATGTATCATAAAAAAAAAAAATCATTTTGTGTATTGAAATGTGAATCGTCACATCTAGTTTTCCCAGAACTTCCCCAGAAGTATATCCTGAATATCCTGAAGTGTTTTCAACCTTGATAATAATAATAATAATAATAATAATACATGTTTATTAAACACCAAATCAGTATATTGGACTGGTTTCTGAAGGATCATGTGACACTGAAGATTGGAAATGGACTGGAAGTGTAAATATTTTCTTTTTACATTAAGGATGCTTATCTTAAGTAATGAAACAAATAAATTCTGGAAATTATTCTGGAAAGAAAAATTAATAATAATTGGGTTTAGATTAAATTTCTCCAAAAAAATAAATACAAATAAAAAATATATATATTTCAGGGAAAATTTAGAGCGCACTACTTTCTTAGTGAATAATGCATTAAGCTATTGGAGAACCTTTACAACACTAAACTCCTCTGAGTCATTAAACCATGCTGGCAAGGATCCTCTTTTGATCCAGTCAGAAATTTTATAAAACACATTAGTTATTATTATTCAGTTGTCTGTCCGAAGCATGCTGTTTGAAGCATTCGGTCTAAGAATAAGCACTCCACGGCTAAGCAAATCCGTGAGGAATATTGTAAGTGAACACTTGCGATATAAAACTGAGGGTAGCATCTAATTTCATTATTTACACATGCCGAAATGACCCAAATGAGTAGCTAACACGCAAAACACAACAAAACCCAAAACACAACCGGAACCCACAGACATACACACACACACACTATGTACAATGAGGTCACAGTTCAGAGAACATGCAAAAAGGTTACGCTTCAGGCAACCAGTTTAAGTTCTGTTTTATTTTTATTTTTTTGCCTCAAACCTTTAGTCATTTAAATATATGATGCCTTCAGGAAATTTGAACTTGGTGAGGAAATGTGTCATCTCTCTGCAACCCACTAATACAGTATTAATTTAGTATAATGTATACCTAAATATGACCAACTTCGCTTAATTCTGCTGTTATCATCAGGCCGCTATCTGTTCTTTCTTTTATCAATTCACTGTTTACATTCGCACCAGCAAATATTCTGGGGGTCATTTAAGATTGGTGAATATGATCAAAATGCTGGTGCAGGCTGGAAACCACAAAAACATCCTAATATGTTCTAATTCAGAAACTTAAAACACATTCAGTAAATACCCAGCTTAGACTGAGTATTATATTTATTAACGGATGTTTTTTTTTTTTTTTTTTTTTGGTTTCTTGACCTAGCAAGAAGACTCATTGATATTAAGAATGATGTCAACAGGCAAAAAATAATGGGATTTGCATAGAGTGTATTTTTTTATCTCTTCAGCTTGCCAGAACTTGAGCTGACCTCACTAAACTATGTAAATCCAGTTATTCATAGATCAAAAGTTCATGTTCAAGAGTTTAACAGCTGCTCAAGAAGTTCAGAGAACACAATCTAGCTTTCAAACTTTGATTGGTTAGTACTGGAAGCTCCATTCAGTGATGCTCAGAAAAACACAGACCAAGGAACCTTGTCTTGCTAGAATCCGATTCACTAACAGAAAATGGAGCAAATACATATATAAAAGGCTACATACATTGACCATCAGAGGTTTCAGCACAGGACAGCTCTTACCTAGAAAAGAGAAAAAAACAGAAAATAATGAGTCTTTAAAATTCTAGCACTTGACTTTATCTGTACAAGAAAAGACACAGAAGAAAAATGGAGACAGTGTGAAACGTCTCCTATTAATTACGAGTCCATCACAGCCAAAGGTCCATTTGACATGTAGAAAAAAAAAAAAGAGATTAAAGAAGAATTAATCTCGCTGATCATTTCCCTGACTGGGAGTGTGACGGTGTGTTAATAATGTGGACTCCTGAGAGGCAGTGGCCCCGTGTCCCTCTGAACGAGAGAGGTCACTCCTCTGTTTCATATCCATTCGTCACATTTCAGCACCGGCTCAGGTGGGCCAACGTCGTGGAGGACTGTGCGCAGATGTCTGCTGAGTAAGACTGATCTCAGAGATTCGCCAGTCAGCTAGCTGTGAAGTAGAATGTGTGGGGACAGCAGTTCGGGGACATGAGTGCGACGGGACATGATTAAGGCCGAGGTGAGAGGTGTAAGGGTCTGCTGCTCATCAATGATAGATAGAGACCAAGGGACTGTGACCGCAACATAGAGCTTGGGGTCTCACAAGTTCTGTTCAGACAATTACACTTCCATAAGCATACAGAATATATGTTTCCTCAGTAATGGGGAATTTTACTGTCCACTAATGATGCCCAAAAGTGTGTCCAAAAACATTCACCCTAATTTTTATTTTTCCCACATCACACCTCATATTTTATCACTACTGTCTTCTTGGTAACAGAGAACATGAAAGGTCCAATCCTGCACCTGAAGGGACCACGTCCTGCAGAGTCCAACCTGACCAAGCACAGTTGCCTTCTAGTGACCCCGAAGACCTTGATTCACTGATTTAGTTGTATTAAATTAGCAAACAACAGCACAGAGACTAAATCACTGTCACTGTGAACGCCACTTGAGAATTTAACATTGTTCTCATCGTCCCAAGCAGCATGTTTTAAGTAAAATGATTTACCCTCTCTGGGGTGTAAGACTCATCCTCACATTCACATCACTGGTGCGTGTTTACTGCGGCAATTTCTGCACTAGATTATAAATGGACCATTTGGTGATCCATCTCTAAAACCACTTGTTTCTTAGCCTCCAAGAGTGATGACTGATGTCTTCCGCTCCATTTGCCCCAGTAGGGTCACACAGAAAAATGGCACTTTTCTAAAAAGGGCCACAGATGTTGCCTCTCTGTATCCAACAACGTTATCGCTGGCCAAATGTAGGCCAGTGATAAAAGAGCGAGACTGTACCGTCTAAACCTGACTGGAGGAGAGATACATATCAGAAGCCCAAGTGAAGTTTGGCTCCCTCATCCAAGATAATATCAAGGACTTTATCTTAAACATACGAAAGGCTGTCTTTATTCATCTCATATGGTTATCTGCACATATGACTCTTTGGCCAGTAATGCTAATGCTAAAACTAACGATGCTTTCAGTCAAAAAGATTGTGAAGTGAATGGAGAATGTCTTACTTAGTTACAAAGATTGACATAGAACGTTCAAAATCAGTTCCTATTATACAATTTAGAGGTATTTGAGACTATAAAGAAGCTAAATGCAACTAAATGCTAACGACAACTAAAAGAGTACCTATTTCAAACAAAATGTTTTTCAAACCCCAATGTTAATGCTGAAGCTAATGTTGTCTCTCTCCAAAAATATGTTAAACAAATAGTGATTTATAACTTCTTGATGACCATTTAAACTTTCAAAATCACTTTCTAGATGATTTTGAGGTATGGTAACATAAAGGCTAAACGTAGCTAAATGCTAATGACGAGAAAATAGTTATTTTCTTTGTAATTTGCTTTGAATAAAGCTTTCAGTTTAATAAAAAGTAAAAAGGCTCAAAAAGCTGTTTGAGCTCTGCTCACGACCGCCACCTCCAACAACACTAAATCCACTCAAATCCAGGTTTATTCCCCAGCTCCAGAGGTGCGGCGTTGAGCGTCCCATCATTTCAATTCTGTATGCAAGGTTGTGTCTGCCATCTGCCCCTCCTGCCGTTTTACACCTGCCATACTTTATTTGCTCCCACATTAACTTTGCCATCGAATTTCCCTTCCCATAGAAAATGCATTTACAGGTGGGAGAAACATAAACAGGTTGGCGCTGCCTCATTAAACAACAGCACACACACTCTCCAAACAAACCAACTTTTATTCCTCAATCATCCCCTCATTCGCTCGCTTCACAAACTTGTTTGCTCATCTAAGTGACCTTTGGGGAGAGATCTGCAGGTCAAGCAGTGAGCTGATTCTGATGCAGCGAACATGGAAACATGTGAAGCGTGTCTCAGTCGACCACAATCCCCCATAGTGTTCTGACCAAATAGCCTTCCCTTTGCTAGCCAATACTTTCAAGGATAATTGTGTTCATGTCAAGTGAAGGCACAGAGAGAGAGACAGAAACTGAGGGGACATTAGAGTCAGCGTCTACATTTGAAAAAGAGAGCCTTTCAGGTTCTTCCTCCCCTATAATTTGCACTCTGGCCTTAACACAAGTGACTAGCTGTATGTACATGAGGGTGCCCATACATCCTGTAGTTTGAGAGGCTGGTTTAAATGTATTTTCTTTGCATTCTGATACAACGTTGACTGAAAGAGTCTGTGTGTTGCGCTGTAGAGATGTGAAAGAGAAGAAGAGGCACATAAGGAGCTTTAATGGTCTGTGACAGCCCCAAACCCCCTCCGCTATCACCCTCTCTCTCTTGCACCCATTCCCTGCTCTACACAGTCCTTTGCCCCTTTTTATTCTCTGTGTTTCTCTGACAGGAATCCGTAGGCCTGCCTCAGTCTGTGTAAAGGTGTCGACTATAAAGCGTCTGAGCACCTTATCTGCCCCCTGCGTCTGTCAGTGGGGATTTCTGATCGGTTTCTTCTCACACTTTAGAACAGCTCAAAGCCACTTCATCTCTTTGGCTGAGAAAAACAGGCCTCAAACCTTCACAGTGAGAGCAGGTCATTTTATTTTTTTTCTGCCTCCACAATCCAAATTAAGCCTCCTCATGCCTTTTTTCTCAGATGCCTGTATATACTGAACAGTTCCTCAGAAGTCTCACTTACAGGCTGTTTGTCCATGTGTCTGTCCAAACATCTGCACTACACAGATTTTGTCCTATCAAAATACCTACTTCATACGAACAGTATATCATGCACCATATTTCAGTAAATTTTTATTTAACATTATTATTATTGGATATGTATTACTATTATTTAATTTATCTGTTAATAAATGAACTAAAAAATATATATATATATTTGTTTTGTTTGTTTTTTTTTTTTGGGGGGGGGGGGGTGAACTATCCCTTTAAACTTACATAAATCCCATTTATTTATTATTCAAGCTATCCAGGTTAATTCTATCTCAGACTGACAGGCTTGTCAGATATTTACAGGAGAGCTGCATTCAAATCAACAAATTCCTGACAGACTTGTAAACTTGCGCGGTTGGTGGTCTAATCTGAATCCCACCAAAAATTATCCTAATATATTCCCCCTTAAGGACAGTACTTTTTGTTTGTTTGTTTGCTTTTGGAAAACCACTTGATTAGACAAGTGCATCAGGCAGATGAGAAGTCCTGAATAAATGGATATTAATGTCCGTGGTTTAGCAATCTCTAATACATTGCCACATTTCAGGCTGCCTTTTTGGTGCCATAAAAAAAAAAAAGGAATTCATATTAATTCAACCTTAGACATCCCCGAAAAAAAATTGTGCTATGCAAATGATTATCCAGAAATTAAAAGTTCACAAGTGACTTTGACTTGGATCAATTGAATCTATTTTACCAAGTGATTTTTTTTTTTTTATGTACAGTCAGACAGCAGCAAAAGAAAGTGCGTGCTTTGCTAAAGGTAATAACAAATGTAAAGACTCCAGTTCAGGAATCCTCACCTATAAAATAATTGAACCAACAACCTTTGTATTCCAAACCTAGTTTCTTAACCACTATCCTGTTATAACTCCTCAAACACAGATACCCCACCCCCTCCAAAGTCACTGCCATCATAGTCTCTGGACTAGGAGAACACAACAGTTTCTGTAATGTCCATCACAGGTGAGTGGGCCGCTCGGGTCTAGATGACCCTATTGTGAGGGAGAGCTTTTATAAGAATGAGAGTCCATCCTCTCCCAGGGCCCTGCCGACTTTCCACAAAGGCTTTCTGCTTTTCCCCCAAGTGTGTTGGTGAGAAATCATCAGCCCCTGATCCTCAGAGCATCTTCAACTCTGCAGGACAGGAAAAAAGTCTTGTAAGATGCATTACGTAAAGTAAAAAAACAAAAAAAAACACTAGATAGAGAATGTGCTTCTTTTCTCTGAGAAAGATTTCTCTAAGATACTGTGAGAAGTGGCCATACCACAGCTCTCAAATCAGCCATTCTCGTTTCCCTGGACAGTCAACATGTCAACCACAGGAGTGCTTTGACCTTGTCCTGGTGTTTACAGACACCAATTAAAAGTAGACTTAACGATTGAGACCGCAGTGGACATGCCAGGTTGCCGAGTCAGCACAACACCAGCTTGAGAAGAAAGAAAGAAGCAATGTGAAGTATAAGTTACAAGTTGATATGTAGTGACTGGAGGTTTGTATTTCACAAATATTGGCCACATCTAAAGTGATGTATATTGGCCACATCTAAACATCTAAAGTGACATGACATGACCCATACTCAGAATTCGTGCTCTGCTTTTAACCCAATAAAGTGCACACACAGCAGTGGGCTGCCATTTATGCTGCAGCGCCTGGGGAGCAGTTGGGGGTTTGATGCCTTGCTCAACGACACCTAAGTCATGTTATTGCCAGCCCAAGATTCAAACCCACAACCCTAGGGTTAGGAGTCAAACTCTTTAACTACTAGGCCAACTCTCTAACCACTAGACCAAAAGTCTTAGCAGAGGATGGTTTCAAACCAATTGACCTCTGGGTTAAGTGCCCAGCACGCTTCTGCTGCATCACTCTGCTTTACATCAACAAAGATGGGACTCAAACCCACAATCCATGGTTTAGGAGGCTAGTGCCTTATCCATTAGGCCACTGGGGCTTTTTTTCGTTTTATTTTCGTGAAAGCTGTTTCCAAACTTGTACCAGGAAACTGCAGAGCCTCAATAAATAAATAAATAAATAAATAAATAAATAAAAATAATGATTTACTTCACATGAAAGAGATTGTGTTACTAAAAGTTATGGACATTCTCATTCTAGATAGGATTTAATTGGTCAAAAATATGAACTGGCATCCCTATCAAAGTCATGGCCATTCTGCAGTGCGGTCATTACAGCACGTTGATTTATTATGCTTTCCCCATGATGTGACGATCTCCCATCTCAATACTTTGTGAGTGAGATTGATGGGTTTCTGCTGTGGCCCCTGACAGCAAGATTTACAGCGACTGATCAAACCTGCAGGAACATCCACCTCTGTCTACTGTTATTGCACTCTGAGGTTTCTCAAAGTTTAAAATAAATTACTCCGGAGATGGGCAAACCTGTTTGTGTGACAGCGAGACCGAGAGCGAGCGAGAGGCAGTGTGTATTTCAAACGAATCCATGTGCCATATATTAACCTTTCCCAGTGTTTTGTGTCCTTAAGACCCATCAGTTATTTGTGATGTGCTTCTTTGTGATGTGATGTGCTCTCACTTTCTCACTCACCACTTTCTCACTCACACTCACGCACTGACATAACTTCCATGGGAAAAAACACTGAGCCAAAAGAAAGTCCTAATCTAATGAGGCATGAATGCTCAGCCCTGAAACAGAAGCTCAATTCAGACGCAATAATATAACCTCTCTTCCTGGTTCATCATATGCACATAGTGTGTTAATTGGCATACCTGGTATAAGCCAAGAGCACTCCCACTTTCCCATGGAGGACTCAATACTCAAAACTCTTTCTTTTACGGGCCTTATTTTGGACAAAAAAAAGCACAGCTTCCTGTCTGTTCTGCTATTTGCAGACTCATTTTTTTCAATGTATTTTCTCAATCTCTCTCTCTTCTCTCTCTCAATTGATGCCTTTCAATTTCCTTTAAAATGAAATAAGGTAGTATCAACTTTCAAGACTGCATGATGCTTGGATTCAACCCAGCAAAGGAATTATATAAATGTCAAAAATCTGAAAGATGTAAAGTCTAAAATACTAACAAAAATGGTGCTGAAAAACAAAAAACAAAACATATAGATCCCAATTTAAGCCAATTATGAGAGAATCAAAATCACACATCTGCAAAAAAAAAACACTGACTGAGAATAAGTCTCTCACTAAGTTCAGGTTTCACACTCAGAACAAATGCTTTTCATACAGAATAAGAGTGCTGCTACACTCAAAGGAGCTGAATTACTTTAGAAATACTGTAGAAACCCATTTATTTCCATAACCATCCATTATCTGCCAGACCTGTGCTGCAGTGAGAAGGTTTTTGGATCAGTTACGTGTTCTCAGATGCCTCCAGACATTGAGAGGATTAGCTGCTTTGAAGCTGCCCAATCATGTGAACTAACAGAGTAAACAGCAGTTTAGGGAGGACAAAAGAATGGGATCAAAATATGTGGAGATGCACTGAAATCTCAGAGTCGGAGAGGGAAAACTGTTGAGATGGATAAAAAGATTTACCTAATGCTTCCTTTGTTTTTTATTATGGTGGATTGTTCATGCATACTAAGTCTGGAATCAAGATCTCCCATTTAAATGCAATGCCTGTTCATTTAAATGCAAGGCACAAACAAGAATATATTTGTTAGTGGTCACAACTAGGAGCCTTTGTTAAAATTAACATGATGTAGTTTCTACAACCCTTCAATGCGACACATTTGTTATCATCTAACTAAAAAAAAACAATAATAATAATAAAAAAAAAAACTTCCAGTAGTTATATACAAATTATAGAATACAATAAAAGTATATATCATGAAAAAGTTTGTTCATGGTTATATTTTCATATTGGTTTTTATCTGCA
>NW_020526702.1:0-96446 GCF_003368295.1 Carassius auratus
TAATCCATTTAATATGTAGTCCCCGGATGGGGGACGTATCAGATATTAAACTGATAAGAACAGATACTACACTTGATCTTAGCCAAAAGGCCGAGAAGCGATGCTGCTAAGACGCAGCAGGGAGGAAGCCGGACACGGCGATGCCCATCTCGGCTTTGGTAAGTTTTGGGGAGACCTAAAAACGCTGGGGGATGGTACCCTGATAGCACACATACATCTAGGAGACGTCTATTTGACATATGAATTTACATCTGCAAGATGTAGTTTTAAGGCTGTTTGCTCATCTGCAATACGTCTATTGGACGTCTCCTTTTAGCAGTGTTTGGAAGGTTACTTTGGAAATGTAATAGGTTACAGATTACAAGTTACCCTGTTTAAAATGTTATAGTAGTATAACTTTTTCAATTACTTTATTAAAGTAATGTAACTAATTACTTTTGAGTACTTTTAGATTACTTTTCTAAATTTGTGAAAATTAAATAATAATAAATAAAAACATATACATCAACTCAAATACAGTTATCTAATAAGCATGTGTCATTCCTGTATAATAAACTCCTGAAACATTGGTGTTTTTTTAAACTGCTGTCTCTTTGTATATGATATGATAGGTAAAATGCATGACGTGACACAGAGCAGTTCTAGAAATGATGTTTATGTGCTCATGTACTCCTATATTGAGGCGGCAGAGGCTGACAACACTGCAAGCTTCAGTAGGCCTATTTGTATTAAATGAAACTGCATGTTTTTGCCATTAATTTACAGGAAGGGCGGACTGGGAAAAACAAAAAATTCTGTTAAAATTCTGGAAATTATTAGGGCGTATGTCTCAGAACAGTCAGTGCAATTTGGGAAAGAAATCAGTGAAATCTGTATGTGGATGTGTGTAAATATTCAAATGTAATTGCCTTTGTAATCGTTAAAAATTTCATAAGTAACTTTAATTTAATTACTAATTTTTTCTTCGTAACTGTAACTAATTACAGTTACATTCATTTTGTAATTAAATTACGTAATGCTGTTACATGTAACTAGTTACTCCCCAACACTGCCTTTTAGATGTCAGATAGATGTCAATTAGATGTCTTTTAGATGTTTATGATTTAGAAGGTATATAAAACTGACATCTGAAAGGCGTATGTCAGACGTTTGTAGATGGCAGATGCTTTCCAGATCAACATTTCTTTAACAGACATCTTGCAGACGTAAGTGTGCTATCTGGGTAGTACCCTCCCCTGTCTACAACGTCACCGGGCCTCGTCCCGATCGGCCTGACGGAAAGTACGGCATGGCTCGTAACTCCCAAACGGTTGGTCGCAGAGCCACGTGCCTTATGTCACCGGAATCCTTGGCTCGAGCCGAACGAGACGCAGGTCTCAGATTGGCCCGTCGCTCTGACGAAATTTTCGGGTATTTTGGATTTTGTCGAAAACCTTCTTTTGCAACCTGGCGCCAGGTATTTGGCCCAGTCCCACCCAAATCAGCACAGAAAGCTTCTCTGGAGTCTGAGTGTCAATAATCATCCAAAAATAGAGGAAATTTCCATTCACCTTGGCGAGGGGACCTCAAAACGTGCTAAGGTGGCGTGTCCGAGGTGGCTCGAATGGCTATAACTCCAGGAAGGAGTGAGATCCCTTCACCCAAATCGGCACACCTGTGCAGGGGCTCAGTCCGAGGCCAGGTGAAAAGGGACGCGGCGACAGGCCACTAGGTGGCGCCGTAAGCTGAAAAATAGGGAAAATGTAATGTAAATGGACAATCAAACAAAGATGAAAACACCTGCAACACTGCGGGATGGTAGTACCCTCCCCTGTCTGCAACGTCACCGGGCCTTGTCCCGATCGGCCTGACGGTGGAACTGCAGCGACGGAAAGTACGGCATCGCTCGTAACTCCCAAACGGTTGGTCGCAGAGCCACGTGCCTTATGTCACCGGAATCCTTGGCTCGAGCCGAACGAGACGCAGGTCTCAGATTGGCCCGTCGCTCTGACGAAATTTTCGGGTATTTTGGATTTTGTCGAAAACCTTCTTTTGCAACCTGGCGCCAGGTATTTGGCCCAGTCCCACCCAAATCAGCACAGAAAGCTTCTCTGGAGTCTGACTGTCAATAATCATCCAAAAAAATAGGAAATTTCCATTCACCTTGGCGAGGGGACCTCAAAGCGTGCTAAGGTGGCGTGTCCGAGGTGGCTCGAATGGCTATAACTCCAGGAAGGAGTGAGATCCCTTCACCCAAATCGGCACACCTGTGCAGGGGCTCAGTCCGAGGCCAGGTGAAAAAGGGCGCGGCGACAGGCCACTAGGTGTCGCTGTAAGCGACAACAAAATTAATACGAATCGAAAAAAAGGACAACCAAACAACATGGAGACAGTTACAGCTAGGCTGCAGTCAGTCCAATCTACTTTCAAAGTAAGGTCTGCGCTATGTTCGAACTAAACTACCCACCAGGGTCCGATTTTTCAAGAGCGCAAGTGACTTTGTTTCACAGGCGCACAACACATATCTCGCATGTGACAGAACTCCCCATTCTGAAAGGAAAATAAATAAAAAACTGTAAAAACCTCTTCTGCTTTGTTTCACCAACAATTTCAGGGGAGAGCGCGAACGCAGTCCCCCACTACCATAAATTATGCAGTCGAGATTCCCGCATTTGGGGAATTCGCAGGGGTCAGCATGGCCGGAGTGCAATGGACAAGCCTCGCCCTGGGTGAACCGCCTTCTTGATCATGGTGTCTCCCCTGCCAGGTAAGTATGAAGGCCCAGGCGGTCAGCCAGAGGTCTGATTTGCATCTCTACCATCCTCACCAACGGTTAGCCCTCCGCCCCCCCTCCGGGAAAGGAAGGACGGGTGCCTTCCGTTACTGGCCTGGAAACTGCCAAGCTCATGGGCCGGTGCTTCCCAACGCCAGTTTCAGATGACTCTCTTTAAACAAACACACCTGATTCGATGCGTCACCTCGTCTGTGAAAGACTTCAAGACCTCAGGTGGGTGCATCGTTAGTGGAAGAGTCCAAGACCCCAGGTGGACACATCAGGAAAAAAGTTTGCAATAAACCACAGCATCTGCAATGGCAGCTCTCATTCCTTGTTCTGCTATTCGACACAATAAATGGCAATCCCCAAAAAGGGAAAGCACACCGTTCCTGGAGACACTGCAATACCAGGCCGATGCATGGAGTGGACGGAGCAAGCCCCGGCTCCAGCTCCGTGATCTAAAAATCCATTTAATATGTAGTCCCCGGATGGGGGACGTATCAGATATTAAACTGATAAGAACAGATACTACACTTGATCTTAGCCAAAAGGCCGAGAAGCGATGCTGCTAAGACGCAGCAGGGAGGAAGCCGGACACGGCGATGCCCATCTCGGCTTTGGTAAGTTTTGGGAGACCTAAAAACGCTGGGGGATGGTACCCTGATAGCACACATACATCTAGGAGACGTCTATTTGACATATGAATTTACATCTGCAAGATGTAGTTTTAAGGCTGTTTGCTCATCTGCAATACGTCTATTGGACGTCTCCTTTTAGCAGTGTTTGGAAGGTTACTTTGGAAATGTAATAGGTTACAGATTACAAGTTACCCTGTTTAAAATGTTATAGTAGTATAACTTTTTCAATTACTTTATTAAAGTAATGTAACTAATTACTTTTGAGTACTTTTAGATTACTTTTCTAAATTTGTGAAAATTAAATAATAATAAATAAAAACATATACATCAACTCAAATACAGTTATCTAATAAGCATGTGTCATTCCTGTATAATAAACTCCTGAAACATTGGTGTTTTTTTAAACTGCTGTCTCTTTGTATATGATATGATAGGTAAAATGCATGACGTGACACAGAGCAGTTCTAGAAATGATGTTTATGTGCTCATGTACTCCTATATTGAGGCGGCAGAGGCTGACAACACTGCAAGCTTCAGTAGGCCTATTTGTATTAAATGAAACTGCATGTTTTTGCCATTAATTTACAGGAAGGGCGGACTGGGAAAAACAAAAAATTCTGTTAAAATTCTGGAAATTATTAGGGCGTATGTCTCAGAACAGTCAGTGCAATTTGGGAAAGAAATCAGTGAAATCTGTATGTGGATGTGTGTAAATATTCAAATGTAATTGCCTTTGTAATCGTTAAAAATTTCATAAGTAACTTTAATTTAATTACTAATTTTTTCTTCGTAACTGTAACTAATTACAGTTACATTCATTTTGTAATTAAATTACGTAATGCTGTTACATGTAACTAGTTACTCCCCAACACTGCCTTTTAGATGTCAGATAGATGTCAATTAGATGTCTTTTAGATGTTTATGATTTAGAAGGTATATAAAACTGACATCTGAAAGGCGTATGTCAGACGTTTGTAGATGGCAGATGCTTTCCAGATCAACAGTTCTTTAACAGACATCTTGCAGACGTAAGTGTGCTATCTGGGTAGTACCCTCCCCTGTCTACAACGTCACCGGGCCTCGTCCCGATCGGCCTGACGGAAAGTACGGCATGGCTCGTAACTCCCAAACGGTTGGTCGCAGAGCCACGTGCCTTATGTCACCGGAATCCTTGGCTCGAGCCGAACGAGACGCAGGTCTCAGATTGGCCCGTCGCTCTGACGAAATTTTCGGGTATTTTGGATTTTGTCGAAAACCTTCTTTTGCAACCTGGCGCCAGGTATTTGGCCCAGTCCCACCCAAATCAGCACAGAAAGCTTCTCTGGAGTCTGAGTGTCAATAATCATCCAAAAATAGAGGAAATTTCCATTCACCTTGGCGAGGGGACCTCAAAACGTGCTAAGGTGGCGTGTCCGAGGTGGCTCGAATGGCTATAACTCCAGGAAGGAGTGAGATCCCTTCACCCAAATCGGCACACCTGTGCAGGGGCTCAGTCCGAGGCCAGGCGAAAAGGGACGCGGCGACAGGCCACTAGGTGGCGCCGTAAGCTGAAAAATAGGGAAAATGTAATGTAAATGGACAATCAAACAAAGATGAAAACACCTGCAACACTGCGGGATGGTAGTACCCTCCCCTGTCTGCAACGTCACCGGGCCTTGTCCCGATCGGCCTGACGGTGGAACTGCAGCGACGGAAAGTACGGCATCGCTCGTAACTCCCAAACGGTTGGTCGCAGAGCCACGTGCCTTATGTCACCGGAATCCTTGGCTCGAGCCGAACGAGACGCAGGTCTCAGATTGGCCCGTCGCTCTGACGAAATTTTCGGGTATTTTGGATTTTGTCGAAAACCTTCTTTTGCAACCTGGCGCCAGGTATTTGGCCCAGTCCCACCCAAATCAGCACAGAAAGCTTCTCTGGAGTCTGAGTGTCAATAATCATCCAAAAATAGAGGAAATTTCCATTCACCTTGGCGAGGGGACCTCAAAGCGTGCTAAGGTGGCGTGTCCGAGGTGGCTCGAATGGCTATAACTCCAGGAAGGAGTGAGATCCCTTCACCCAAATCGGCACACCTGTGCAGGGGCTCAGTCCGAGGCCAGGCGAAAAGGGACGCGGCGACAGGCCACTAGGTGGCGCCGTAAGCTGAAAAATAGGGAAAATGTAATGTAAATGGACAATCAAACAAAGATGAAAACACCTGCAACACTGCGGGATGGTAGTACCCTCCCCTGTCTGCAACGTCACCGGGCCTTGTCCCGATCGGCCTGACGGTGGAACTGCAGCGACGGAAAGTACGGCATCGCTCGTAACTCCCAAACGGTTGGTCGCAGAGCCACGTGCCTTATGTCACCGGAATCCTTGGCTCGAGCCGAACGAGACGCAGGTCTCAGATTGGCCCGTCGCTCTGACGAAATTTTCGGGTATTTTGGATTTTGTCGAAAACCTTCTTTTGCAACCTGGCGCCAGGTATTTGGCCCAGTCCCACCCAAATCAGCACAGAAAGCTTCTCTGGAGTCTGACTGTCAATAATCATCCAAAAAATAGGAAATTTCCATTCACCTTGGCGAGGGGACCTCAAAGCGTGCTAAGGTGGCGTGTCCGAGGTGGCTCGAATGGCTATAACTCCAGGAAGGAGTGAGATCCCTTCACCCAAATCGGCACACCTGTGCAGGGGCTCAGTCCGAGGCCAGGTGAAAAAGGGCGCGGCGACAGGCCACTAGGTGTCGCTGTAAGCGACAACAAAATTAATACGAATCGAAAAAAAGGACAACCAAACAACATGGAGACAGTTACAGCTAGGCTGCAGTCAGTCCAATCTACTTTCAAAGTAAGGTCTGCGCTATGTTCGAACTAAACTACCCACCAGGGTCCGATTTTTCAAGAGCGCAAGTGACTTTGTTTCACAGGCGCACAACACAAATCTCGCATGTGACAGAACTCCCCATTCTGAAAGGAAAATAAATAAAAAACTGTAAAAACCTCTTCTGCTTTGTTTCACCAACAATTTCAGGGGAGAGCGCGAACGCAGTCCCCCACTACCATAAATTATGCAGTCGAGATTCCCGCATTTGGGGAATTCGCAGGGGTCAGCATGGCCGGAGTGCAATGGACAAGCCTCGCCCTGGGTGAACCGCCTTCTTGATCATGGTGTCTCCCCTGCCAGGTAAGTATGAAGGCCCAGGCGGTCAGCCAGAGGTGTGATTTGCATCTCTACCATCCTCACCAACGGTTAGCCCTCCGCCCCCCCTCCAGGAAAGGAAGGACGGGTGCCTTCCGTTACTGGCCTGGAAACTGCCAAGCTCATGGGCCGGTGCTTCCCAACGCCAGTTTTAGATGACTCTCTTTAAACAAACACACCTGATTCGATGCGTCACCTCGTCTGTGAAAGACTTCAAGACCTCAGGTGGGTGCATCGTTAGTGGAAGAGTCCAAGACCCCAGGTGGACACATCAGGAAAAAAGTTTGCAATAAACCACAGCATCTGCAACGGCAGCTCTCATTCCTTGTTCTGCTATTCGACACAATAAATGGCAATCCCCAAAAAGGGAAAGCACACCGTTCCTGGAGACACTGCAATACCAGGCCGATGCATGGAGTGGACGGAGCAAGCCCCGGCTCCAGCTCCGTGATCTAAAAATCCATTTAATATGTAGTCCCCGGATGGGGGACGTATCAGATATTAAACTGATAAGAACAGATACTACACTTGATCTTAGCCAAAAGGCCGAGAAGCGATGCTGCTAAGACGCAGCAGGGAGGAAGCCGGACACGGCGATGCCCATCTCGGCTTTGGTAAGTTTTGGGAGACCTAAAAACGCTGGGGGATGGTACCCTGATAGCACACATACATCTAGGAGACGTCTATTTGACATATGAATTTACATCTGCAAGATGTAGTTTTAAGGCTGTTTGCTCATCTGCAATACGTCTATTGGACGTCTCCTTTTAGCAGTGTTTGGAAGGTTACTTTGGAAATGTAATAGGTTACAGATTACAAGTTACCCTGTTTAAAATGTTATAGTAGTATAACTTTTTCAATTACTTTATTAAAGTAATGTAACTAATTACTTTTGAGTACTTTTAGATTACTTTTCTAAATTTGTGAAAATTAAATAATAATAAATAAAAACATATACATCAACTCAAATACAGTTATCTAATAAGCATGTGTCATTCCTGTATAATAAACTCCTGAAACATTGGTGTTTTTTTAAACTGCTGTCTCTTTGTATATGATATGATAGGTAAAATGCATGACGTGACACAGAGCAGTTCTAGAAATGATGTTTATGTGCTCATGTACTCCTATATTGAGGCGGCAGAGGCTGACAACACTGCAAGCTTCAGTAGGCCTATTTGTATTAAATGAAACTGCATGTTTTTGCCATTAATTTACAGGAAGGGCGGACTGGGAAAAACAAAAAATTCTGTTAAAATTCTGGAAATTATTAGGGCGTATGTCTCAGAACAGTCAGTGCAATTTGGGAAAGAAATCAGTGAAATCTGTATGTGGATGTGTGTAAATATTCAAATGTAATTGCCTTTGTAATCGTTAAAAATTTCATAAGTAACTTTAATTTAATTACTAATTTTTTCTTCGTAACTGTAACTAATTACAGTTACATTCATTTTGTAATTAAATTACGTAATGCTGTTACATGTAACTAGTTACTCCCCAACACTGCCTTTTAGATGTCAGATAGATGTCAATTAGATGTCTTTTAGATGTTTATGATTTAGAAGGTATATAAAACTGACATCTGAAAGGCGTATGTCAGACGTTTGTAGATGGCAGATGCTTTCCAGATCAACAGTTCTTTAACAGACATCTTGCAGACGTAAGTGTGCTATCTGGGTAGTACCCTCCCCTGTCTACAACGTCACCGGGCCTCGTCCCGATCGGCCTGACGGAAAGTACGGCATGGCTCGTAACTCCCAAACGGTTGGTCGCAGAGCCACGTGCCTTATGACACCGGAATCCTTGGCTCGAGCCGAACGAGACGCAGGTCTCAGATTGGCCCGTCGCTCTGACGAAATTTTCGGGTATTTTGGATTTTGTCGAAAACCTTCTTTTGCAACCTGGCGCCAGGTATTTGGCCCAGTCCCACCCAAATCAGCACAGAAAGCTTCTCTGGAGTCTGAGTGTCAATAATCATCCAAAAATAGAGGAAATTTCCATTCACCTTGGCGAGGGGACCTCAAAGCGTGCTAAGGTGGCGTGTCCGAGGTGGCTCGAATGGCTATAACTCCAGGAAGGAGTGAGATCCCTTCACCCAAATCGGCACACCTGTGCAGGGGCTCAGTCCGAGGCCAGGCGAAAAGGGACGCGGCGACAGGCCACTAGGTGGCGCCGTAAGCTGAAAAATAGGGAAAATGTAATGTAAATGGACAATCAAACAAAGATGAAAACACCTGCAACACTGCGGGATGGTAGTACCCTCCCCTGTCTGCAACGTCACCGGGCCTTGTCCCGATCGGCCTGACGGTGGAACTGCAGCGACGGAAAGTACGGCATCGCTCGTAACTCCCAAACGGTTGGTCGCAGAGCCACGTGCCTTATGTCACCGGAATCCTTGGCTCGAGCCGAACGAGACGCAGGTCTCAGATTGGCCCGTCGCTCTGACGAAATTTTCGGGTATTTTGGATTTTGTCGAAAACCTTCTTTTGCAACCTGGCGCCAGGTATTTGGCCCAGTCCCACCCAAATCAGCACAGAAAGCTTCTCTGGAGTCTGAGTGTCAATAATCATCCAAAAATAGAGGAAATTTCCATTCACCTTGGCGAGGGGACCTCAAAGCGTGCTAAGGTGGCGTGTCCGAGGTGGCTCGAATGGCTATAACTCCAGGAAGGAGTGAGATCCCTTCACCCAAATCGGCACACCTGTGCAGGGGCTCAGTCCGAGGCCAGGTGAAAAAGGGCGCGGCGACAGGCCACTAGGTGTCGCTGTAAGCGACAACAAAATTAATACGAATCGAAAAAAAGGACAACCAAACAACATGGAGACAGTTACAGCTAGGCTGCAGTCAGTCCAATCTACTTTCAAAGTAAGGTCTGCGCTATGTTCGAACTAAACTACCCACCAGGGTCCGATTTTTCAAGAGCGCAAGTGACTTTGTTTCACAGGCGCACAACACAAATCTCGCATGTGACAGAACTCCCCATTCTGAAAGGAAAATAAATAAAAAACTGTAAAAACCTCTTCTGCTTTGTTTCACCAACAATTTCAGGGGAGAGCGCGAACGCAGTCCCCCACTACCATAAATTATGCAGTCGAGATTCCCGCATTTGGGGAATTCGCAGGGGTCAGCATGGCCGGAGTGCAATGGACAAGCCTCGCCCTGGGTGAACCGCCTTCTTGATCATGGTGTCTCCCCTGCCAGGTAAGTATGAAGGCCCAGGCGGTCAGCCAGAGGTGTGATTTGCATCTCTACCATCCTCACCAACGGTTAGCCCTCCGCCCCCCCTCCAGGAAAGGAAGGACGGGTGCCTTCCGTTACTGGCCTGGAAACTGCCAAGCTCATGGGCCGGTGCTTCCCAACGCCAGTTTTAGATGACTCTCTTTAAACAAACACACCTGATTCGATGCGTCACCTCGTCTGTGAAAGACTTCAAGACCTCAGGTGGGTGCATCGTTAGTGGAAGAGTCCAAGACCCCAGGTGGACACATCAGGAAAAAAGTTTGCAATAAACCACAGCATCTGCAACGGCAGCTCTCATTCCTTGTTCTGCTATTCGACACAATAAATGGCAATCCCCAAAAAGGGAAAGCACACCGTTCCTGGAGACACTGCAATACCAGGCCGATGCATGGAGTGGACGGAGCAAGCCCCGGCTCCAGCTCCGTGATCTAAAAATCCATTTAATATGTAGTCCCCGGATGGGGGACGTATCAGATATTAAACTGATAAGAACAGATACTACACTTGATCTTAGCCAAAAGGCCGAGAAGCGATGCTGCTAAGACGCAGCAGGGAGGAAGCCGGACACGGCGATGCCCATCTCGGCTTTGGTAAGTTTTGGGAGACCTAAAAACGCTGGGGGATGGTACCCTGATAGCACACATACATCTAGGAGACGTCTATTTGACATATGAATTTACATCTGCAAGATGTAGTTTTAAGGCTGTTTGCTCATCTGCAATACGTCTATTGGACGTCTCCTTTTAGCAGTGTTTGGAAGGTTACTTTGGAAATGTAATAGGTTACAGATTACAAGTTACCCTGTTTAAAATGTTATAGTAGTATAACTTTTTCAATTACTTTATTAAAGTAATGTAACTAATTACTTTTGAGTACTTTTAGATTACTTTTCTAAATTTGTGAAAATTAAATAATAATAAATAAAAACATATACATCAACTCAAATACAGTTATCTAATAAGCATGTGTCATTCCTGTATAATAAACTCCTGAAACATTGGTGTTTTTTTAAACTGCTGTCTCTTTGTATATGATATGATAGGTAAAATGCATGACGTGACACAGAGCAGTTCTAGAAATGATGTTTATGTGCTCATGTACTCCTATATTGAGGCGGCAGAGGCTGACAACACTGCAAGCTTCAGTAGGCCTATTTGTATTAAATGAAACTGCATGTTTTTGCCATTAATTTACAGGAAGGGCGGACTGGGAAAAACAAAAAATTCTGTTAAAATTCTGGAAATTATTAGGGCGTATGTCTCAGAACAGTCAGTGCAATTTGGGAAAGAAATCAGTGAAATCTGTATGTGGATGTGTGTAAATATTCAAATGTAATTGCCTTTGTAATCGTTAAAAATTTCATAAGTAACTTTAATTTAATTACTAATTTTTTCTTCGTAACTGTAACTAATTACAGTTACATTCATTTTGTAATTAAATTACGTAATGCTGTTACATGTAACTAGTTACTCCCCAACACTGCCTTTTAGATGTCAGATAGATGTCAATTAGATGTCTTTTAGATGTTTATGATTTAGAAGGTATATAAAACTGACATCTGAAAGGCGTATGTCAGACGTTTGTAGATGGCAGATGCTTTCCAGATCAACAGTTCTTTAACAGACATCTTGCAGACGTAAGTGTGCTATCTGGGTAGTACCCTCCCCTGTCTACAACGTCACCGGGCCTCGTCCCGATCGGCCTGACGGAAAGTACGGCATGGCTCGTAACTCCCAAACGGTTGGTCGCAGAGCCACGTGCCTTATGACACCGGAATCCTTGGCTCGAGCCGAACGAGACGCAGGTCTCAGATTGGCCCGTCGCTCTGACGAAATTTTCGGGTATTTTGGATTTTGTCGAAAACCTTCTTTTGCAACCTGGCGCCAGGTATTTGGCCCAGTCCCACCCAAATCAGCACAGAAAGCTTCTCTGGAGTCTGAGTGTCAATAATCATCCAAAAATAGAGGAAATTTCCATTCACCTTGGCGAGGGGACCTCAAAACGTGCTAAGGTGGCGTGTCCGAGGTGGCTCGAATGGCTATAACTCCAGGAAGGAGTGAGATCCCTTCACCCAAATCGGCACACCTGTGCAGGGGCTCAGTCCGAGGCCAGGCGAAAAGGGACGCGGCGACAGGCCACTAGGTGGCGCCGTAAGCTGAAAAATAGGGAAAATGTAATGTAAATGGACAATCAAACAAAGATGAAAACACCTGCAACACTGCGGGATGGTAGTACCCTCCCCTGTCTGCAACGTCACCGGGCCTTGTCCCGATCGGCCTGACGGTGGAACTGCAGCGACGGAAAGTACGGCATCGCTCGTAACTCCCAAACGGTTGGTCGCAGAGCCACGTGCCTTATGTCACCGGAATCCTTGGCTCGAGCCGAACGAGACGCAGGTCTCAGATTGGCCCGTCGCTCTGACGAAATTTTCGGGTATTTTGGATTTTGTCGAAAACCTTCTTTTGCAACCTGGCGCCAGGTATTTGGCCCAGTCCCACCCAAATCAGCACAGAAAGCTTCTCTGGAGTCTGAGTGTCAATAATCATCCAAAAATAGAGGAAATTTCCATTCACCTTGGCGAGGGGACCTCAAAGCGTGCTAAGGTGGCGTGTCCGAGGTGGCTCGAATGGCTATAACTCCAGGAAGGAGTGAGATCCCTTCACCCAAATCGGCACACCTGTGCAGGGGCTCAGTCCGAGGCCAGGCGAAAAGGGACGCGGCGACAGGCCACTAGGTGGCGCCGTAAGCTGAAAAATAGGGAAAATGTAATGTAAATGGACAATCAAACAAAGATGAAAACACCTGCAACACTGCGGGATGGTAGTACCCTCCCCTGTCTGCAACGTCACCGGGCCTTGTCCCGATCGGCCTGACGGTGGAACTGCAGCGACGGAAAGTACGGCATCGCTCGTAACTCCCAAACGGTTGGTCGCAGAGCCACGTGCCTTATGTCACCGGAATCCTTGGCTCGAGCCGAACGAGACGCAGGTCTCAGATTGGCCCGTCGCTCTGACGAAATTTTCGGGTATTTTGGATTTTGTCGAAAACCTTCTTTTGCAACCTGGCGCCAGGTATTTGGCCCAGTCCCACCCAAATCAGCACAGAAAGCTTCTCTGGAGTCTGAGTGTCAATAATCATCCAAAAATAGAGGAAATTTCCATTCACCTTGGCGAGGGGACCTCAAAGCGTGCTAAGGTGGCGTGTCCGAGGTGGCTCGAATGGCTATAACTCCAGGAAGGAGTGAGATCCCTTCACCCAAATCGGCACACCTGTGCAGGGGCTCAGTCCGAGGCCAGGTGAAAAAGGGCGCGGCGACAGGCCACTAGGTGTCGCTGTAAGCGACAACAAAATTAATACGAATCGAAAAAAAGGACAACCAAACAACATGGAGACAGTTACAGCTAGGCTGCAGTCAGTCCAATCTACTTTCAAAGTAAGGTCTGCGCTATGTTCGAACTAAACTACCCACCAGGGTCCGATTTTTCAAGAGCGCAAGTGACTTTGTTTCACAGGCGCACAACACAAATCTCGCATGTGACAGAACTCCCCATTCTGAAAGGAAAATAAATAAAAAACTGTAAAAACCTCTTCTGCTTTGTTTCACCAACAATTTCAGGGGAGAGCGCGAACGCAGTCCCCCACTACCATAAATTATGCAGTCGAGATTCCCGCATTTGGGGAATTCGCAGGGGTCAGCATGGCCGGAGTGCAATGGACAAGCCTCGCCCTGGGTGAACCGCCTTCTTGATCATGGTGTCTCCCCTGCCAGGTAAGTATGAAGGCCCAGGCGGTCAGCCAGAGGTGTGATTTGCATCTCTACCATCCTCACCAACGGTTAGCCCTCCGCCCCCCCTCCAGGAAAGGAAGGACGGGTGCCTTCCGTTACTGGCCTGGAAACTGCCAAGCTCATGGGCCGGTGCTTCCCAACGCCAGTTTTAGATGACTCTCTTTAAACAAACACACCTGATTCGATGCGTCACCTCGTCTGTGAAAGACTTCAAGACCTCAGGTGGGTGCATCGTTAGTGGAAGAGTCCAAGACCCCAGGTGGACACATCAGGAAAAAAGTTTGCAATAAACCACAGCATCTGCAACGGCAGCTCTCATTCCTTGTTCTGCTATTCGACACAATAAATGGCAATCCCCAAAAAGGGAAAGCACACCGTTCCTGGAGACACTGCAATACCAGGCCGATGCATGGAGTGGACGGAGCAAGCCCCGGCTCCAGCTCCGTGATCTAAAAATCCATTTAATATGTAGTCCCCGGATGGGGGACGTATCAGATATTAAACTGATAAGAACAGATACTACACTTGATCTTAGCCAAAAGGCCGAGAAGCGATGCTGCTAAGACGCAGCAGGGAGGAAGCCGGACACGGCGATGCCCATCTCGGCTTTGGTAAGTTTTGGGAGACCTAAAAACGCTGGGGGATGGTACCCTGATAGCACACATACATCTAGGAGACGTCTATTTGACATATGAATTTACATCTGCAAGATGTAGTTTTAAGGCTGTTTGCTCATCTGCAATACGTCTATTGGACGTCTCCTTTTAGCAGTGTTTGGAAGGTTACTTTGGAAATGTAATAGGTTACAGATTACAAGTTACCCTGTTTAAAATGTTATAGTAGTATAACTTTTTCAATTACTTTATTAAAGTAATGTAACTAATTACTTTTGAGTACTTTTAGATTACTTTTCTAAATTTGTGAAAATTAAATAATAATAAATAAAAACATATACATCAACTCAAATACAGTTATCTAATAAGCATGTGTCATTCCTGTATAATAAACTCCTGAAACATTGGTGTTTTTTTAAACTGCTGTCTCTTTGTATATGATATGATAGGTAAAATGCATGACGTGACACAGAGCAGTTCTAGAAATGATGTTTATGTGCTCATGTACTCCTATATTGAGGCGGCAGAGGCTGACAACACTGCAAGCTTCAGTAGGCCTATTTGTATTAAATGAAACTGCATGTTTTTGCCATTAATTTACAGGAAGGGCGGACTGGGAAAAACAAAAAATTCTGTTAAAATTCTGGAAATTATTAGGGCGTATGTCTCAGAACAGTCAGTGCAATTTGGGAAAGAAATCAGTGAAATCTGTATGTGGATGTGTGTAAATATTCAAATGTAATTGCCTTTGTAATCGTTAAAAATTTCATAAGTAACTTTAATTTAATTACTAATTTTTTCTTCGTAACTGTAACTAATTACAGTTACATTCATTTTGTAATTAAATTACGTAATGCTGTTACATGTAACTAGTTACTCCCCAACACTGCCTTTTAGATGTCAGATAGATGTCAATTAGATGTCTTTTAGATGTTTATGATTTAGAAGGTATATAAAACTGACATCTGAAAGGCGTATGTCAGACGTTTGTAGATGGCAGATGCTTTCCAGATCAACAGTTCTTTAACAGACATCTTGCAGACGTAAGTGTGCTATCTGGGTAGTACCCTCCCCTGTCTACAACGTCACCGGGCCTCGTCCCGATCGGCCTGACGGAAAGTACGGCATGGCTCGTAACTCCCAAACGGTTGGTCGCAGAGCCACGTGCCTTATGACACCGGAATCCTTGGCTCGAGCCGAACGAGACGCAGGTCTCAGATTGGCCCGTCGCTCTGACGAAATTTTCGGGTATTTTGGATTTTGTCGAAAACCTTCTTTTGCAACCTGGCGCCAGGTATTTGGCCCAGTCCCACCCAAATCAGCACAGAAAGCTTCTCTGGAGTCTGAGTGTCAATAATCATCCAAAAATAGAGGAAATTTCCATTCACCTTGGCGAGGGGACCTCAAAGCGTGCTAAGGTGGCGTGTCCGAGGTGGCTCGAATGGCTATAACTCCAGGAAGGAGTGAGATCCCTTCACCCAAATCGGCACACCTGTGCAGGGGCTCAGTCCGAGGCCAGGCGAAAAGGGACGCGGCGACAGGCCACTAGGTGGCGCCGTAAGCTGAAAAATAGGGAAAATGTAATGTAAATGGACAATCAAACAAAGATGAAAACACCTGCAACACTGCGGGATGGTAGTACCCTCCCCTGTCTGCAACGTCACCGGGCCTTGTCCCGATCGGCCTGACGGTGGAACTGCAGCGACGGAAAGTACGGCATCGCTCGTAACTCCCAAACGGTTGGTCGCAGAGCCACGTGCCTTATGTCACCGGAATCCTTGGCTCGAGCCGAACGAGACGCAGGTCTCAGATTGGCCCGTCGCTCTGACGAAATTTTCGGGTATTTTGGATTTTGTCGAAAACCTTCTTTTGCAACCTGGCGCCAGGTATTTGGCCCAGTCCCACCCAAATCAGCACAGAAAGCTTCTCTGGAGTCTGAGTGTCAATAATCATCCAAAAATAGAGGAAATTTCCATTCACCTTGGCGAGGGGACCTCAAAGCGTGCTAAGGTGGCGTGTCCGAGGTGGCTCGAATGGCTATAACTCCAGGAAGGAGTGAGATCCCTTCACCCAAATCGGCACACCTGTGCAGGGGCTCAGTCCGAGGCCAGGTGAAAAAGGGCGCGGCGACAGGCCACTAGGTGTCGCTGTAAGCGACAACAAAATTAATACGAATCGAAAAAAAGGACAACCAAACAACATGGAGACAGTTACAGCTAGGCTGCAGTCAGTCCAATCTACTTTCAAAGTAAGGTCTGCGCTATGTTCGAACTAAACTACCCACCAGGGTCCGATTTTTCAAGAGCGCAAGTGACTTTGTTTCACAGGCGCACAACACAAATCTCGCATGTGACAGAACTCCCCATTCTGAAAGGAAAATAAATAAAAAACTGTAAAAACCTCTTCTGCTTTGTTTCACCAACAATTTCAGGGGAGAGCGCGAACGCAGTCCCCCACTACCATAAATTATGCAGTCGAGATTCCCGCATTTGGGGAATTCGCAGGGGTCAGCATGGCCGGAGTGCAATGGACAAGCCTCGCCCTGGGTGAACCGCCTTCTTGATCATGGTGTCTCCCCTGCCAGGTAAGTATGAAGGCCCAGGCGGTCAGCCAGAGGTGTGATTTGCATCTCTACCATCCTCACCAACGGTTAGCCCTCCGCCCCCCCTCCAGGAAAGGAAGGACGGGTGCCTTCCGTTACTGGCCTGGAAACTGCCAAGCTCATGGGCCGGTGCTTCCCAACGCCAGTTTTAGATGACTCTCTTTAAACAAACACACCTGATTCGATGCGTCACCTCGTCTGTGAAAGACTTCAAGACCTCAGGTGGGTGCATCGTTAGTGGAAGAGTCCAAGACCCCAGGTGGACACATCAGGAAAAAAGTTTGCAATAAACCACAGCATCTGCAACGGCAGCTCTCATTCCTTGTTCTGCTATTCGACACAATAAATGGCAATCCCCAAAAAGGGAAAGCACACCGTTCCTGGAGACACTGCAATACCAGGCCGATGCATGGAGTGGACGGAGCAAGCCCCGGCTCCAGCTCCGTGATCTAAAAATCCATTTAATATGTAGTCCCCGGATGGGGGACGTATCAGATATTAAACTGATAAGAACAGATACTACACTTGATCTTAGCCAAAAGGCCGAGAAGCGATGCTGCTAAGACGCAGCAGGGAGGAAGCCGGACACGGCGATGCCCATCTCGGCTTTGGTAAGTTTTGGGAGACCTAAAAACGCTGGGGGATGGTACCCTGATAGCACACATACATCTAGGAGACGTCTATTTGACATATGAATTTACATCTGCAAGATGTAGTTTTAAGGCTGTTTGCTCATCTGCAATACGTCTATTGGACGTCTCCTTTTAGCAGTGTTTGGAAGGTTACTTTGGAAATGTAATAGGTTACAGATTACAAGTTACCCTGTTTAAAATGTTATAGTAGTATAACTTTTTCAATTACTTTATTAAAGTAATGTAACTAATTACTTTTGAGTACTTTTAGATTACTTTTCTAAATTTGTGAAAATTAAATAATAATAAATAAAAACATATACATCAACTCAAATACAGTTATCTAATAAGCATGTGTCATTCCTGTATAATAAACTCCTGAAACATTGGTGTTTTTTTAAACTGCTGTCTCTTTGTATATGATATGATAGGTAAAATGCATGACGTGACACAGAGCAGTTCTAGAAATGATGTTTATGTGCTCATGTACTCCTATATTGAGGCGGCAGAGGCTGACAACACTGCAAGCTTCAGTAGGCCTATTTGTATTAAATGAAACTGCATGTTTTTGCCATTAATTTACAGGAAGGGCGGACTGGGAAAAACAAAAAATTCTGTTAAAATTCTGGAAATTATTAGGGCGTATGTCTCAGAACAGTCAGTGCAATTTGGGAAAGAAATCAGTGAAATCTGTATGTGGATGTGTGTAAATATTCAAATGTAATTGCCTTTGTAATCGTTAAAAATTTCATAAGTAACTTTAATTTAATTACTAATTTTTTCTTCGTAACTGTAACTAATTACAGTTACATTCATTTTGTAATTAAATTACGTAATGCTGTTACATGTAACTAGTTACTCCCCAACACTGCCTTTTAGATGTCAGATAGATGTCAATTAGATGTCTTTTAGATGTTTATGATTTAGAAGGTATATAAAACTGACATCTGAAAGGCGTATGTCAGACGTTTGTAGATGGCAGATGCTTTCCAGATCAACAGTTCTTTAACAGACATCTTGCAGACGTAAGTGTGCTATCTGGGTAGTACCCTCCCCTGTCTACAACGTCACCGGGCCTCGTCCCGATCGGCCTGACGGAAAGTACGGCATGGCTCGTAACTCCCAAACGGTTGGTCGCAGAGCCACGTGCCTTATGTCACCGGAATCCTTGGCTCGAGCCGAACGAGACGCAGGTCTCAGATTGGCCCGTCGCTCTGACGAAATTTTCGGGTATTTTGGATTTTGTCGAAAACCTTCTTTTGCAACCTGGCGCCAGGTATTTGGCCCAGTCCCACCCAAATCAGCACAGAAAGCTTCTCTGGAGTCTGAGTGTCAATAATCATCCAAAAATAGAGGAAATTTCCATTCACCTTGGCGAGGGGACCTCAAAACGTGCTAAGGTGGCGTGTCCGAGGTGGCTCGAATGGCTATAACTCCAGGAAGGAGTGAGATCCCTTCACCCAAATCGGCACACCTGTGCAGGGGCTCAGTCCGAGGCCAGGCGAAAAGGGACGCGGCGACAGGCCACTAGGTGGCGCCGTAAGCTGAAAAATAGGGAAAATGTAATGTAAATGGACAATCAAACAAAGATGAAAACACCTGCAACACTGCGGGATGGTAGTACCCTCCCCTGTCTGCAACGTCACCGGGCCTTGTCCCGATCGGCCTGACGGTGGAACTGCAGCGACGGAAAGTACGGCATCGCTCGTAACTCCCAAACGGTTGGTCGCAGAGCCACGTGCCTTATGTCACCGGAATCCTTGGCTCGAGCCGAACGAGACGCAGGTCTCAGATTGGCCCGTCGCTCTGACGAAATTTTCGGGTATTTTGGATTTTGTCGAAAACCTTCTTTTGCAACCTGGCGCCAGGTATTTGGCCCAGTCCCACCCAAATCAGCACAGAAAGCTTCTCTGGAGTCTGAGTGTCAATAATCATCCAAAAATAGAGGAAATTTCCATTCACCTTGGCGAGGGGACCTCAAAGCGTGCTAAGGTGGCGTGTCCGAGGTGGCTCGAATGGCTATAACTCCAGGAAGGAGTGAGATCCCTTCACCCAAATCGGCACACCTGTGCAGGGGCTCAGTCCGAGGCCAGGTGAAAAAGGGCGCGGCGACAGGCCACTAGGTGTCGCTGTAAGCGACAACAAAATTAATACGAATCGAAAAAAAGGACAACCAAACAACATGGAGACAGTTACAGCTAGGCTGCAGTCAGTCCAATCTACTTTCAAAGTAAGGTCTGCGCTATGTTCGAACTAAACTACCCACCAGGGTCCGATTTTTCAAGAGCGCAAGTGACTTTGTTTCACAGGCGCACAACACAAATCTCGCATGTGACAGAACTCCCCATTCTGAAAGGAAAATAAATAAAAAACTGTAAAAACCTCTTCTGCTTTGTTTCACCAACAATTTCAGGGGAGAGCGCGAACGCAGTCCCCCACTACCATAAATTATGCAGTCGAGATTCCCGCATTTGGGGAATTCGCAGGGGTCAGCATGGCCGGAGTGCAATGGACAAGCCTCGCCCTGGGTGAACCGCCTTCTTGATCATGGTGTCTCCCCTGCCAGGTAAGTATGAAGGCCCAGGCGGTCAGCCAGAGGTGTGATTTGCATCTCTACCATCCTCACCAACGGTTAGCCCTCCGCCCCCCCTCCAGGAAAGGAAGGACGGGTGCCTTCCGTTACTGGCCTGGAAACTGCCAAGCTCATGGGCCGGTGCTTCCCAACGCCAGTTTTAGATGACTCTCTTTAAACAAACACACCTGATTCGATGCGTCACCTCGTCTGTGAAAGACTTCAAGACCTCAGGTGGGTGCATCGTTAGTGGAAGAGTCCAAGACCCCAGGTGGACACATCAGGAAAAAAGTTTGCAATAAACCACAGCATCTGCAACGGCAGCTCTCATTCCTTGTTCTGCTATTCGACACAATAAATGGCAATCCCCAAAAAGGGAAAGCACACCGTTCCTGGAGACACTGCAATACCAGGCCGATGCATGGAGTGGACGGAGCAAGCCCCGGCTCCAGCTCCGTGATCTAAAAATCCATTTAATATGTAGTCCCCGGATGGGGGACGTATCAGATATTAAACTGATAAGAACAGATACTACACTTGATCTTAGCCAAAAGGCCGAGAAGCGATGCTGCTAAGACGCAGCAGGGAGGAAGCCGGACACGGCGATGCCCATCTCGGCTTTGGTAAGTTTTGGGAGACCTAAAAACGCTGGGGGATGGTACCCTGATAGCACACATACATCTAGGAGACGTCTATTTGACATATGAATTTACATCTGCAAGATGTAGTTTTAAGGCTGTTTGCTCATCTGCAATACGTCTATTGGACGTCTCCTTTTAGCAGTGTTTGGAAGGTTACTTTGGAAATGTAATAGGTTACAGATTACAAGTTACCCTGTTTAAAATGTTATAGTAGTATAACTTTTTCAATTACTTTATTAAAGTAATGTAACTAATTACTTTTGAGTACTTTTAGATTACTTTTCTAAATTTGTGAAAATTAAATAATAATAAATAAAAACATATACATCAACTCAAATACAGTTATCTAATAAGCATGTGTCATTCCTGTATAATAAACTCCTGAAACATTGGTGTTTTTTTAAACTGCTGTCTCTTTGTATATGATATGATAGGTAAAATGCATGACGTGACACAGAGCAGTTCTAGAAATGATGTTTATGTGCTCATGTACTCCTATATTGAGGCGGCAGAGGCTGACAACACTGCAAGCTTCAGTAGGCCTATTTGTATTAAATGAAACTGCATGTTTTTGCCATTAATTTACAGGAAGGGCGGACTGGGAAAAACAAAAAATTCTGTTAAAATTCTGGAAATTATTAGGGCGTATGTCTCAGAACAGTCAGTGCAATTTGGGAAAGAAATCAGTGAAATCTGTATGTGGATGTGTGTAAATATTCAAATGTAATTGCCTTTGTAATCGTTAAAAATTTCATAAGTAACTTTAATTTAATTACTAATTTTTTCTTCGTAACTGTAACTAATTACAGTTACATTCATTTTGTAATTAAATTACGTAATGCTGTTACATGTAACTAGTTACTCCCCAACACTGCCTTTTAGATGTCAGATAGATGTCAATTAGATGTCTTTTAGATGTTTATGATTTAGAAGGTATATAAAACTGACATCTGAAAGGCGTATGTCAGACGTTTGTAGATGGCAGATGCTTTCCAGATCAACAGTTCTTTAACAGACATCTTGCAGACGTAAGTGTGCTATCTGGGTAGTACCCTCCCCTGTCTACAACGTCACCGGGCCTCGTCCCGATCGGCCTGACGGAAAGTACGGCATGGCTCGTAACTCCCAAACGGTTGGTCGCAGAGCCACGTGCCTTATGACACCGGAATCCTTGGCTCGAGCCGAACGAGACGCAGGTCTCAGATTGGCCCGTCGCTCTGACGAAATTTTCGGGTATTTTGGATTTTGTCGAAAACCTTCTTTTGCAACCTGGCGCCAGGTATTTGGCCCAGTCCCACCCAAATCAGCACAGAAAGCTTCTCTGGAGTCTGAGTGTCAATAATCATCCAAAAATAGAGGAAATTTCCATTCACCTTGGCGAGGGGACCTCAAAACGTGCTAAGGTGGCGTGTCCGAGGTGGCTCGAATGGCTATAACTCCAGGAAGGAGTGAGATCCCTTCACCCAAATCGGCACACCTGTGCAGGGGCTCAGTCCGAGGCCAGGCGAAAAGGGACGCGGCGACAGGCCACTAGGTGGCGCCGTAAGCTGAAAAATAGGGAAAATGTAATGTAAATGGACAATCAAACAAAGATGAAAACACCTGCAACACTGCGGGATGGTAGTACCCTCCCCTGTCTGCAACGTCACCGGGCCTTGTCCCGATCGGCCTGACGGTGGAACTGCAGCGACGGAAAGTACGGCATCGCTCGTAACTCCCAAACGGTTGGTCGCAGAGCCACGTGCCTTATGTCACCGGAATCCTTGGCTCGAGCCGAACGAGACGCAGGTCTCAGATTGGCCCGTCGCTCTGACGAAATTTTCGGGTATTTTGGATTTTGTCGAAAACCTTCTTTTGCAACCTGGCGCCAGGTATTTGGCCCAGTCCCACCCAAATCAGCACAGAAAGCTTCTCTGGAGTCTGAGTGTCAATAATCATCCAAAAATAGAGGAAATTTCCATTCACCTTGGCGAGGGGACCTCAAAGCGTGCTAAGGTGGCGTGTCCGAGGTGGCTCGAATGGCTATAACTCCAGGAAGGAGTGAGATCCCTTCACCCAAATCGGCACACCTGTGCAGGGGCTCAGTCCGAGGCCAGGTGAAAAAGGGCGCGGCGACAGGCCACTAGGTGTCGCTGTAAGCGACAACAAAATTAATACGAATCGAAAAAAAGGACAACCAAACAACATGGAGACAGTTACAGCTAGGCTGCAGTCAGTCCAATCTACTTTCAAAGTAAGGTCTGCGCTATGTTCGAACTAAACTACCCACCAGGGTCCGATTTTTCAAGAGCGCAAGTGACTTTGTTTCACAGGCGCACAACACAAATCTCGCATGTGACAGAACTCCCCATTCTGAAAGGAAAATAAATAAAAAACTGTAAAAACCTCTTCTGCTTTGTTTCACCAACAATTTCAGGGGAGAGCGCGAACGCAGTCCCCCACTACCATAAATTATGCAGTCGAGATTCCCGCATTTGGGGAATTCGCAGGGGTCAGCATGGCCGGAGTGCAATGGACAAGCCTCGCCCTGGGTGAACCGCCTTCTTGATCATGGTGTCTCCCCTGCCAGGTAAGTATGAAGGCCCAGGCGGTCAGCCAGAGGTGTGATTTGCATCTCTACCATCCTCACCAACGGTTAGCCCTCCGCCCCCCCTCCAGGAAAGGAAGGACGGGTGCCTTCCGTTACTGGCCTGGAAACTGCCAAGCTCATGGGCCGGTGCTTCCCAACGCCAGTTTTAGATGACTCTCTTTAAACAAACACACCTGATTCGATGCGTCACCTCGTCTGTGAAAGACTTCAAGACCTCAGGTGGGTGCATCGTTAGTGGAAGAGTCCAAGACCCCAGGTGGACACATCAGGAAAAAAGTTTGCAATAAACCACAGCATCTGCAATGGCAGCTCTCATTCCTTGTTCTGCTATTCGACACAATAAATGGCAATCCCCAAAAAGGGAAAGCACACCGTTCCTGGAGACACTGCAATACCAGGCCGATGCATGGAGTGGACGGAGCAAGCCCCGGCTCCAGCTCCGTGATCTAAAAATCCATTTAATATGTAGTCCCCGGATGGGGGACGTATCAGATATTAAACTGATAAGAACAGATACTACACTTGATCTTAGCCAAAAGGCCGAGAAGCGATGCTGCTAAGACGCAGCAGGGAGGAAGCCGGACACGGCGATGCCCATCTCGGCTTTGGTAAGTTTTGGGAGACCTAAAAACGCTGGGGGATGGTACCCTGATAGCACACATACATCTAGGAGACGTCTATTTGACATATGGAATTTACATCTGCAAGATGTAGTTTTAAGGCTGTTTTGCTCATCTGCAATACGTCTATTGGACGTCTCCTTTTAGCAGTGTTTGGAAGGTTACTTTGGAAATGTAATAGGTTACAGATTACAAGTTACCCTGTTTAAAATGTTATAGTAGTATAACTTTTTCAATTACTTTATTAAAGTAATGTAACTAATTACTTTTGAGTACTTTTAGATTACTTTCTAAATTTGTGAAAATTAAATAATAATAAATAAAAACATATACATCAACTCAAATACAGTTATCTAATAAGCATGTGTCATTCCTGTATAATAAACTCCTGAAACATTGGTGTTTTTTTTAAACTGCTGTCTCTTTGTATATGATATGATAGGTAAAATGCATGACGTGACACAGAGCAGTTCTAGAAATGATGTTTATGTGCTCATGTACTCCTATATTGAGGCGGCAGAGGCTGACAACACTGCAAGCTTCAGTAGCCTATTTGTATTAAATGAAACTGCATGTTTTGCCATTAATTTACAGGAAGGGCGGACTGGGAAAAACAAAAATTCTGTTTAAAATTCTGGAAATTATTAGGGCGTATGTCTCAGAACAGTCAGTGCAATTTGGGAAAGAAATCAGTGAAATCTGTATGTGGATGTGTGTAAATATTCAAATGTAATTGCCTTTGTAATCGTTAAAAATTTCATAAGTAACTTTAATTTAATTACTAATTTTTTCTTCGTAACTGTAACTAATTACAGTTACATTCATTTTGTAATTAAATTACGTAATGCTGTTACATGTAACTAGTTACTCCCCAACACTGCCTTTTAGATGTCAGATAGATGTCAATTAGATGTCTTTTAGATGTTTATGATTTAGAAGGTATATAAAACTGACATCTGAAAGGCGTATGTCAGACGTTTGTAGATGGCAGATGCTTTCCAGATCAACAGTTCTTTAACAGACATCTTGCAGACGTAAGTGTGCTATCTGGGTAGTACCCTCCCCTGTCTACAACGTCACCGGGCCTCGTCCCGATCGGCCTGACGGAAAGTACGGCATGGCTCGTAACTCCCAAACGGTTGGTCGCAGAGCCACGTGCCTTATGACACCGGAATCCTTGGCTCGAGCCGAACGAGACGCAGGTCTCAGATTGGCCCGTCGCTCTGACGAAATTTCGGGTATTTTGGATTTTGTCGAAACCTTCTTTTGCAACCTGGCGCCAGGTATTTGGCCCAGTCCCACCCAAATCAGCACAGAAAGCTTCTCTGGAGTCTGAGTGTCAATAATCATCCAAAAATAGAGGAAATTTCCATTCACCTTGGCGAGGGGACCTCAAAACGTGCTAAGGTGGCGTGTCCGAGGTGGCTCGAATGGCTATAACTCCAGGAAGGAGTGAGATCCCTTCACCCAAATCGGCACACCTGTGCAGGGGCTCAGTCCGAGATGGCAGATGCTTTCCAGATCACAGTTCTGCAGACGTAAGTGTGCTAAGTGTGGCCTCGTCCGGATCGCCTGACGGAAAGTACGGCATGGCTCGTAACTCCCAAACGGTTGGTCGCAGAGCCACGTGCCTTATGACACCGGAATCCTTGGCTCGAGCCGAACGAGACGCAGGTCTCAGATTGGCCCGTCGCTCTGACGAAATTTTCGGGTATTTTGGATTTTGTCGAAAACCTTCTTTTGCAACCTGGCGCCAGGTATTTGGCCCAGTCCCACCCAAATCAGCACAGAAAGCTTCTCTGGAGTCTGAGTGTCAATAATCATCCAAAAATAGAGGAAATTTCCATTCACCTTGGCGAGGGGACCTCAAAACGTGCTAAGGTGGCGTGTCCGAGGTGGCTCGAATGGCTATAACTCCAGGAAGGAGTGAGATCCCTTCACCCAAATCGGCACACCTGTGCAGGGGCTCAGTCCGAGGCCAGGTGAAAAGGGACGCGGCGACAGGCCACTAGGTGGCGCCGTAAGCTGAAAAATAGGGAAAATGTAATGTAAATGGACAATCAAACAAAGATGAAAACACCTGCAACACTGCGGGATGGTAGTACCCTCCCCTGTCTGCAACGTCACCGGGCCTTGTCCCGATCGGCCTGACGGTGGAACTGCAGCGACGGAAAGTACGGCATCGCTCGTAACTCCCAAACGGTTGGTCGCAGAGCCACGTGCCTTATGTCACCGGAATCCTTGGCTCGAGCCGAACGAGACGCAGGTCTCAGATTGGCCCGTCGCTCTGACGAAATTTTCGGGTATTTTGGATTTTGTCGAAAACCTTCTTTTGCAACCTGGCGCCAGGTATTTGGCCCAGTCCCACCCAAATCAGCACAGAAAGCTTCTCTGGAGTCTGAGTGTCAATAATCATCCAAAAATAGAGGAAATTTCCATTCACCTTGGCGAGGGGACCTCAAAGCGTGCTAAGGTGGCGTGTCCGAGGTGGCTCGAATGGCTATAACTCCAGGAAGGAGTGAGATCCCTTCACCCAAATCGGCACACCTGTGCAGGGGCTCAGTCCGAGGCCAGGTGAAAAAGGGCGCGGCGACAGGCCACTAGGTGTCGCTGTAAGCGACAACAAAATTAATACGAATCGAAAAAAAGGACAACCAAACAACATGGAGACAGTTACAGCTAGGCTGCAGTCAGTCCAATCTACTTTCAAAGTAAGGTCTGCGCTATGTTCGAACTAAACTACCCACCAGGGTCCGATTTTTCAAGAGCGCAAGTGACTTTGTTTCACAGGCGCACAACACAAATCTCGCATGTGACAGAACTCCCCATTCTGAAAGGAAAATAAATAAAAAACTGTAAAAACCTCTTCTGCTTTGTTTCACCAACAATTTCAGGGGAGAGCGCGAACGCAGTCCCCCACTACCATAAATTATGCAGTCGAGATTCCCGCATTTGGGGAATTCGCAGGGGTCAGCATGGCCGGAGTGCAATGGACAAGCCTCGCCCTGGGTGAACCGCCTTCTTGATCATGGTGTCTCCCCTGCCAGGTAAGTATGAAGGCCCAGGCGGTCAGCCAGAGGTGTGATTTGCATCTCTACCATCCTCACCAACGGTTAGCCCTCCGCCCCCCCTCCAGGAAAGGAAGGACGGGTGCCTTCCGTTACTGGCCTGGAAACTGCCAAGCTCATGGGCCGGTGCTTCCCAACGCCAGTTTTAGATGACTCTCTTTAAACAAACACACCTGATTCGATGCGTCACCTCGTCTGTGAAAGACTTCAAGACCTCAGGTGGGTGCATCGTTAGTGGAAGAGTCCAAGACCCCAGGTGGACACATCAGGAAAAAAGTTTGCAATAAACCACAGCATCTGCAACGGCAGCTCTCATTCCTTGTTCTGCTATTCGACACAATAAATGGCAATCCCCAAAAAGGGAAAGCACACCGTTCCTGGAGACACTGCAATACCAGGCCGATGCATGGAGTGGACGGAGCAAGCCCCGGCTCCAGCTCCGTGATCTAAAAATCCATTTAATATGTAGTCCCCGGATGGGGGACGTATCAGATATTAAACTGATAAGAACAGATACTACACTTGATCTTAGCCAAAAGGCCGAGAAGCGATGCTGCTAAGACGCAGCAGGGAGGAAGCCGGACACGGCGATGCCCATCTCGGCTTTGGTAAGTTTTGGGAGACCTAAAAACGCTGGGGGATGGTACCCTGATAGCACACATACATCTAGGAGACGTCTATTTGACATATGAATTTACATCTGCAAGATGTAGTTTTAAGGCTGTTTGCTCATCTGCAATACGTCTATTGGACGTCTCCTTTTAGCAGTGTTTGGAAGGTTACTTTGGAAATGTAATAGGTTACAGATTACAAGTTACCCTGTTTAAAATGTTATAGTAGTATAACTTTTTCAATTACTTTATTAAAGTAATGTAACTAATTACTTTTGAGTACTTTTAGATTACTTTTCTAAATTTGTGAAAATTAAATAATAATAAATAAAAACATATACATCAACTCAAATACAGTTATCTAATAAGCATGTGTCATTCCTGTATAATAAACTCCTGAAACATTGGTGTTTTTTTAAACTGCTGTCTCTTTGTATATGATATGATAGGTAAAATGCATGACGTGACACAGAGCAGTTCTAGAAATGATGTTTATGTGCTCATGTACTCCTATATTGAGGCGGCAGAGGCTGACAACACTGCAAGCTTCAGTAGGCCTATTTGTATTAAATGAAACTGCATGTTTTTGCCATTAATTTACAGGAAGGGCGGACTGGGAAAAACAAAAAATTCTGTTAAAATTCTGGAAATTATTAGGGCGTATGTCTCAGAACAGTCAGTGCAATTTGGGAAAGAAATCAGTGAAATCTGTATGTGGATGTGTGTAAATATTCAAATGTAATTGCCTTTGTAATCGTTAAAAATTTCATAAGTAACTTTAATTTAATTACTAATTTTTTCTTCGTAACTGTAACTAATTACAGTTACATTCATTTTGTAATTAAATTACGTAATGCTGTTACATGTAACTAGTTACTCCCCAACACTGCCTTTTAGATGTCAGATAGATGTCAATTAGATGTCTTTTAGATGTTTATGATTTAGAAGGTATATAAAACTGACATCTGAAAGGCGTATGTCAGACGTTTGTAGATGGCAGATGCTTTCCAGATCAACAGTTCTTTAACAGACATCTTGCAGACGTAAGTGTGCTATCTGGGTAGTACCCTCCCCTGTCTACAACGTCACCGGGCCTCGTCCCGATCGGCCTGACGGAAAGTACGGCATGGCTCGTAACTCCCAAACGGTTGGTCGCAGAGCCACGTGCCTTATGACACCGGAATCCTTGGCTCGAGCCGAACGAGACGCAGGTCTCAGATTGGCCCGTCGCTCTGACGAAATTTTCGGGTATTTTGGATTTTGTCGAAAACCTTCTTTTGCAACCTGGCGCCAGGTATTTGGCCCAGTCCCACCCAAATCAGCACAGAAAGCTTCTCTGGAGTCTGAGTGTCAATAATCATCCAAAAATAGAGGAAATTTCCATTCACCTTGGCGAGGGGACCTCAAAACGTGCTAAGGTGGCGTGTCCGAGGTGGCTCGAATGGCTATAACTCCAGGAAGGAGTGAGATCCCTTCACCCAAATCGGCACACCTGTGCAGGGGCTCAGTCCGAGGCCAGGCGAAAAGGGACGCGGCGACAGGCCACTAGGTGGCGCCGTAAGCTGAAAAATAGGGAAAATGTAATGTAAATGGACAATCAAACAAAGATGAAAACACCTGCAACACTGCGGGATGGTAGTACCCTCCCCTGTCTGCAACGTCACCGGGCCTTGTCCCGATCGGCCTGACGGTGGAACTGCAGCGACGGAAAGTACGGCATCGCTCGTAACTCCCAAACGGTTGGTCGCAGAGCCACGTGCCTTATGTCACCGGAATCCTTGGCTCGAGCCGAACGAGACGCAGGTCTCAGATTGGCCCGTCGCTCTGACGAAATTTTCGGGTATTTTGGATTTTGTCGAAAACCTTCTTTTGCAACCTGGCGCCAGGTATTTGGCCCAGTCCCACCCAAATCAGCACAGAAAGCTTCTCTGGAGTCTGAGTGTCAATAATCATCCAAAAATAGAGGAAATTTCCATTCACCTTGGCGAGGGGACCTCAAAGCGTGCTAAGGTGGCGTGTCCGAGGTGGCTCGAATGGCTATAACTCCAGGAAGGAGTGAGATCCCTTCACCCAAATCGGCACACCTGTGCAGGGGCTCAGTCCGAGGCCAGGTGAAAAAGGGCGCGGCGACAGGCCACTAGGTGTCGCTGTAAGCGACAACAAAATTAATACGAATCGAAAAAAAGGACAACCAAACAACATGGAGACAGTTACAGCTAGGCTGCAGTCAGTCCAATCTACTTTCAAAGTAAGGTCTGCGCTATGTTCGAACTAAACTACCCACCAGGGTCCGATTTTTCAAGAGCGCAAGTGACTTTGTTTCACAGGCGCACAACACAAATCTCGCATGTGACAGAACTCCCCATTCTGAAAGGAAAATAAATAAAAAACTGTAAAAACCTCTTCTGCTTTGTTTCACCAACAATTTCAGGGGAGAGCGCGAACGCAGTCCCCCACTACCATAAATTATGCAGTCGAGATTCCCGCATTTGGGGAATTCGCAGGGGTCAGCATGGCCGGAGTGCAATGGACAAGCCTCGCCCTGGGTGAACCGCCTTCTTGATCATGGTGTCTCCCCTGCCAGGTAAGTATGAAGGCCCAGGCGGTCAGCCAGAGGTGTGATTTGCATCTCTACCATCCTCACCAACGGTTAGCCCTCCGCCCCCCCTCCAGGAAAGGAAGGACGGGTGCCTTCCGTTACTGGCCTGGAAACTGCCAAGCTCATGGGCCGGTGCTTCCCAACGCCAGTTTTAGATGACTCTCTTTAAACAAACACACCTGATTCGATGCGTCACCTCGTCTGTGAAAGACTTCAAGACCTCAGGTGGGTGCATCGTTAGTGGAAGAGTCCAAGACCCCAGGTGGACACATCAGGAAAAAAGTTTGCAATAAACCACAGCATCTGCAACGGCAGCTCTCATTCCTTGTTCTGCTATTCGACACAATAAATGGCAATCCCCAAAAAGGGAAAGCACACCGTTCCTGGAGACACTGCAATACCAGGCCGATGCATGGAGTGGACGGAGCAAGCCCCGGCTCCAGCTCCGTGATCTAAAAATCCATTTAATATGTAGTCCCCGGATGGGGGACGTATCAGATATTAAACTGATAAGAACAGATACTACACTTGATCTTAGCCAAAAGGCCGAGAAGCGATGCTGCTAAGACGCAGCAGGGAGGAAGCCGGACACGGCGATGCCCATCTCGGCTTTGGTAAGTTTTGGGAGACCTAAAAACGCTGGGGGATGGTACCCTGATAGCACACATACATCTAGGAGACGTCTATTTGACATATGAATTTACATCTGCAAGATGTAGTTTTAAGGCTGTTTGCTCATCTGCAATACGTCTATTGGACGTCTCCTTTTAGCAGTGTTTGGAAGGTTACTTTGGAAATGTAATAGGTTACAGATTACAAGTTACCCTGTTTAAAATGTTATAGTAGTATAACTTTTTCAATTACTTTATTAAAGTAATGTAACTAATTACTTTTGAGTACTTTTAGATTACTTTTCTAAATTTGTGAAAATTAAATAATAATAAATAAAAACATATACATCAACTCAAATACAGTTATCTAATAAGCATGTGTCATTCCTGTATAATAAACTCCTGAAACATTGGTGTTTTTTTAAACTGCTGTCTCTTTGTATATGATATGATAGGTAAAATGCATGACGTGACACAGAGCAGTTCTAGAAATGATGTTTATGTGCTCATGTACTCCTATATTGAGGCGGCAGAGGCTGACAACACTGCAAGCTTCAGTAGGCCTATTTGTATTAAATGAAACTGCATGTTTTTGCCATTAATTTACAGGAAGGGCGGACTGGGAAAAACAAAAAATTCTGTTAAAATTCTGGAAATTATTAGGGCGTATGTCTCAGAACAGTCAGTGCAATTTGGGAAAGAAATCAGTGAAATCTGTATGTGGATGTGTGTAAATATTCAAATGTAATTGCCTTTGTAATCGTTAAAAATTTCATAAGTAACTTTAATTTAATTACTAATTTTTTCTTCGTAACTGTAACTAATTACAGTTACATTCATTTTGTAATTAAATTACGTAATGCTGTTACATGTAACTAGTTACTCCCCAACACTGCCTTTTAGATGTCAGATAGATGTCAATTAGATGTCTTTTAGATGTTTATGATTTAGAAGGTATATAAAACTGACATCTGAAAGGCGTATGTCAGACGTTTGTAGATGGCAGATGCTTTCCAGATCAACAGTTCTTTAACAGACATCTTGCAGACGTAAGTGTGCTATCTGGGTAGTACCCTCCCCTGTCTACAACGTCACCGGGCCTCGTCCCGATCGGCCTGACGGAAAGTACGGCATGGCTCGTAACTCCCAAACGGTTGGTCGCAGAGCCACGTGCCTTATGACACCGGAATCCTTGGCTCGAGCCGAACGAGACGCAGGTCTCAGATTGGCCCGTCGCTCTGACGAAATTTTCGGGTATTTTGGATTTTGTCGAAAACCTTCTTTTGCAACCTGGCGCCAGGTATTTGGCCCAGTCCCACCCAAATCAGCACAGAAAGCTTCTCTGGAGTCTGAGTGTCAATAATCATCCAAAAATAGAGGAAATTTCCATTCACCTTGGCGAGGGGACCTCAAAACGTGCTAAGGTGGCGTGTCCGAGGTGGCTCGAATGGCTATAACTCCAGGAAGGAGTGAGATCCCTTCACCCAAATCGGCACACCTGTGCAGGGGCTCAGTCCGAGGCCAGGCGAAAAGGGACGCGGCGACAGGCCACTAGGTGGCGCCGTAAGCTGAAAAATAGGGAAAATGTAATGTAAATGGACAATCAAACAAAGATGAAAACACCTGCAACACTGCGGGATGGTAGTACCCTCCCCTGTCTGCAACGTCACCGGGCCTTGTCCCGATCGGCCTGACGGTGGAACTGCAGCGACGGAAAGTACGGCATCGCTCGTAACTCCCAAACGGTTGGTCGCAGAGCCACGTGCCTTATGTCACCGGAATCCTTGGCTCGAGCCGAACGAGACGCAGGTCTCAGATTGGCCCGTCGCTCTGACGAAATTTTCGGGTATTTTGGATTTTGTCGAAAACCTTCTTTTGCAACCTGGCGCCAGGTATTTGGCCCAGTCCCACCCAAATCAGCACAGAAAGCTTCTCTGGAGTCTGAGTGTCAATAATCATCCAAAAATAGAGGAAATTTCCATTCACCTTGGCGAGGGGACCTCAAAGCGTGCTAAGGTGGCGTGTCCGAGGTGGCTCGAATGGCTATAACTCCAGGAAGGAGTGAGATCCCTTCACCCAAATCGGCACACCTGTGCAGGGGCTCAGTCCGAGGCCAGGTGAAAAAGGGCGCGGCGACAGGCCACTAGGTGTCGCTGTAAGCGACAACAAAATTAATACGAATCGAAAAAAAGGACAACCAAACAACATGGAGACAGTTACAGCTAGGCTGCAGTCAGTCCAATCTACTTTCAAAGTAAGGTCTGCGCTATGTTCGAACTAAACTACCCACCAGGGTCCGATTTTTCAAGAGCGCAAGTGACTTTGTTTCACAGGCGCACAACACAAATCTCGCATGTGACAGAACTCCCCATTCTGAAAGGAAAATAAATAAAAAACTGTAAAAACCTCTTCTGCTTTGTTTCACCAACAATTTCAGGGGAGAGCGCGAACGCAGTCCCCCACTACCATAAATTATGCAGTCGAGATTCCCGCATTTGGGGAATTCGCAGGGGTCAGCATGGCCGGAGTGCAATGGACAAGCCTCGCCCTGGGTGAACCGCCTTCTTGATCATGGTGTCTCCCCTGCCAGGTAAGTATGAAGGCCCAGGCGGTCAGCCAGAGGTGTGATTTGCATCTCTACCATCCTCACCAACGGTTAGCCCTCCGCCCCCCCTCCAGGAAAGGAAGGACGGGTGCCTTCCGTTACTGGCCTGGAAACTGCCAAGCTCATGGGCCGGTGCTTCCCAACGCCAGTTTTAGATGACTCTCTTTAAACAAACACACCTGATTCGATGCGTCACCTCGTCTGTGAAAGACTTCAAGACCTCAGGTGGGTGCATCGTTAGTGGAAGAGTCCAAGACCCCAGGTGGACACATCAGGAAAAAAGTTTGCAATAAACCACAGCATCTGCAACGGCAGCTCTCATTCCTTGTTCTGCTATTCGACACAATAAATGGCAATCCCCAAAAAGGGAAAGCACACCGTTCCTGGAGACACTGCAATACCAGGCCGATGCATGGAGTGGACGGAGCAAGCCCCGGCTCCAGCTCCGTGATCTAAAAATCCATTTAATATGTAGTCCCCGGATGGGGGACGTATCAGATATTAAACTGATAAGAACAGATACTACACTTGATCTTAGCCAAAAGGCCGAGAAGCGATGCTGCTAAGACGCAGCAGGGAGGAAGCCGGACACGGCGATGCCCATCTCGGCTTTGGTAAGTTTTGGGAGACCTAAAAACGCTGGGGGATGGTACCCTGATAGCACACATACATCTAGGAGACGTCTATTTGACATATGAATTTACATCTGCAAGATGTAGTTTTAAGGCTGTTTGCTCATCTGCAATACGTCTATTGGACGTCTCCTTTTAGCAGTGTTTGGAAGGTTACTTTGGAAATGTAATAGGTTACAGATTACAAGTTACCCTGTTTAAAATGTTATAGTAGTATAACTTTTTCAATTACTTTATTAAAGTAATGTAACTAATTACTTTTGAGTACTTTTAGATTACTTTTCTAAATTTGTGAAAATTAAATAATAATAAATAAAAACATATACATCAACTCAAATACAGTTATCTAATAAGCATGTGTCATTCCTGTATAATAAACTCCTGAAACATTGGTGTTTTTTTAAACTGCTGTCTCTTTGTATATGATATGATAGGTAAAATGCATGACGTGACACAGAGCAGTTCTAGAAATGATGTTTATGTGCTCATGTACTCCTATATTGAGGCGGCAGAGGCTGACAACACTGCAAGCTTCAGTAGGCCTATTTGTATTAAATGAAACTGCATGTTTTTGCCATTAATTTACAGGAAGGGCGGACTGGGAAAAACAAAAAATTCTGTTAAAATTCTGGAAATTATTAGGGCGTATGTCTCAGAACAGTCAGTGCAATTTGGGAAAGAAATCAGTGAAATCTGTATGTGGATGTGTGTAAATATTCAAATGTAATTGCCTTTGTAATCGTTAAAAATTTCATAAGTAACTTTAATTTAATTACTAATTTTTTCTTCGTAACTGTAACTAATTACAGTTACATTCATTTTGTAATTAAATTACGTAATGCTGTTACATGTAACTAGTTACTCCCCAACACTGCCTTTTAGATGTCAGATAGATGTCAATTAGATGTCTTTTAGATGTTTATGATTTAGAAGGTATATAAAACTGACATCTGAAAGGCGTATGTCAGACGTTTGTAGATGGCAGATGCTTTCCAGATCAACAGTTCTTTAACAGACATCTTGCAGACGTAAGTGTGCTATCTGGGTAGTACCCTCCCCTGTCTACAACGTCACCGGGCCTCGTCCCGATCGGCCTGACGGAAAGTACGGCATGGCTCGTAACTCCCAAACGGTTGGTCGCAGAGCCACGTGCCTTATGACACCGGAATCCTTGGCTCGAGCCGAACGAGACGCAGGTCTCAGATTGGCCCGTCGCTCTGACGAAATTTTCGGGTATTTTGGATTTTGTCGAAAACCTTCTTTTGCAACCTGGCGCCAGGTATTTGGCCCAGTCCCACCCAAATCAGCACAGAAAGCTTCTCTGGAGTCTGAGTGTCAATAATCATCCAAAAATAGAGGAAATTTCCATTCACCTTGGCGAGGGGACCTCAAAACGTGCTAAGGTGGCGTGTCCGAGGTGGCTCGAATGGCTATAACTCCAGGAAGGAGTGAGATCCCTTCACCCAAATCGGCACACCTGTGCAGGGGCTCAGTCCGAGGCCAGGCGAAAAGGGACGCGGCGACAGGCCACTAGGTGGCGCCGTAAGCTGAAAAATAGGGAAAATGTAATGTAAATGGACAATCAAACAAAGATGAAAACACCTGCAACACTGCGGGATGGTAGTACCCTCCCCTGTCTGCAACGTCACCGGGCCTTGTCCCGATCGGCCTGACGGTGGAACTGCAGCGACGGAAAGTACGGCATCGCTCGTAACTCCCAAACGGTTGGTCGCAGAGCCACGTGCCTTATGTCACCGGAATCCTTGGCTCGAGCCGAACGAGACGCAGGTCTCAGATTGGCCCGTCGCTCTGACGAAATTTTCGGGTATTTTGGATTTTGTCGAAAACCTTCTTTTGCAACCTGGCGCCAGGTATTTGGCCCAGTCCCACCCAAATCAGCACAGAAAGCTTCTCTGGAGTCTGAGTGTCAATAATCATCCAAAAATAGAGGAAATTTCCATTCACCTTGGCGAGGGGACCTCAAAGCGTGCTAAGGTGGCGTGTCCGAGGTGGCTCGAATGGCTATAACTCCAGGAAGGAGTGAGATCCCTTCACCCAAATCGGCACACCTGTGCAGGGGCTCAGTCCGAGGCCAGGTGAAAAAGGGCGCGGCGACAGGCCACTAGGTGTCGCTGTAAGCGACAACAAAATTAATACGAATCGAAAAAAAGGACAACCAAACAACATGGAGACAGTTACAGCTAGGCTGCAGTCAGTCCAATCTACTTTCAAAGTAAGGTCTGCGCTATGTTCGAACTAAACTACCCACCAGGGTCCGATTTTTCAAGAGCGCAAGTGACTTTGTTTCACAGGCGCACAACACAAATCTCGCATGTGACAGAACTCCCCATTCTGAAAGGAAAATAAATAAAAAACTGTAAAAACCTCTTCTGCTTTGTTTCACCAACAATTTCAGGGGAGAGCGCGAACGCAGTCCCCCACTACCATAAATTATGCAGTCGAGATTCCCGCATTTGGGGAATTCGCAGGGGTCAGCATGGCCGGAGTGCAATGGACAAGCCTCGCCCTGGGTGAACCGCCTTCTTGATCATGGTGTCTCCCCTGCCAGGTAAGTATGAAGGCCCAGGCGGTCAGCCAGAGGTGTGATTTGCATCTCTACCATCCTCACCAACGGTTAGCCCTCCGCCCCCCCTCCAGGAAAGGAAGGACGGGTGCCTTCCGTTACTGGCCTGGAAACTGCCAAGCTCATGGGCCGGTGCTTCCCAACGCCAGTTTTAGATGACTCTCTTTAAACAAACACACCTGATTCGATGCGTCACCTCGTCTGTGAAAGACTTCAAGACCTCAGGTGGGTGCATCGTTAGTGGAAGAGTCCAAGACCCCAGGTGGACACATCAGGAAAAAAGTTTGCAATAAACCACAGCATCTGCAACGGCAGCTCTCATTCCTTGTTCTGCTATTCGACACAATAAATGGCAATCCCCAAAAAGGGAAAGCACACCGTTCCTGGAGACACTGCAATACCAGGCCGATGCATGGAGTGGACGGAGCAAGCCCCGGCTCCAGCTCCGTGATCTAAAAATCCATTTAATATGTAGTCCCCGGATGGGGGACGTATCAGATATTAAACTGATAAGAACAGATACTACACTTGATCTTAGCCAAAAGGCCGAGAAGCGATGCTGCTAAGACGCAGCAGGGAGGAAGCCGGACACGGCGATGCCCATCTCGGCTTTGGTAAGTTTTGGGAGACCTAAAAACGCTGGGGGATGGTACCCTGATAGCACACATACATCTAGGAGACGTCTATTTGACATATGAATTTACATCTGCAAGATGTAGTTTTAAGGCTGTTTGCTCATCTGCAATACGTCTATTGGACGTCTCCTTTTAGCAGTGTTTGGAAGGTTACTTTGGAAATGTAATAGGTTACAGATTACAAGTTACCCTGTTTAAAATGTTATAGTAGTATAACTTTTTCAATTACTTTATTAAAGTAATGTAACTAATTACTTTTGAGTACTTTTAGATTACTTTTCTAAATTTGTGAAAATTAAATAATAATAAATAAAAACATATACATCAACTCAAATACAGTTATCTAATAAGCATGTGTCATTCCTGTATAATAAACTCCTGAAACATTGGTGTTTTTTTAAACTGCTGTCTCTTTGTATATGATATGATAGGTAAAATGCATGACGTGACACAGAGCAGTTCTAGAAATGATGTTTATGTGCTCATGTACTCCTATATTGAGGCGGCAGAGGCTGACAACACTGCAAGCTTCAGTAGGCCTATTTGTATTAAATGAAACTGCATGTTTTTGCCATTAATTTACAGGAAGGGCGGACTGGGAAAAACAAAAAATTCTGTTAAAATTCTGGAAATTATTAGGGCGTATGTCTCAGAACAGTCAGTGCAATTTGGGAAAGAAATCAGTGAAATCTGTATGTGGATGTGTGTAAATATTCAAATGTAATTGCCTTTGTAATCGTTAAAAATTTCATAAGTAACTTTAATTTAATTACTAATTTTTTCTTCGTAACTGTAACTAATTACAGTTACATTCATTTTGTAATTAAATTACGTAATGCTGTTACATGTAACTAGTTACTCCCCAACACTGCCTTTTAGATGTCAGATAGATGTCAATTAGATGTCTTTTAGATGTTTATGATTTAGAAGGTATATAAAACTGACATCTGAAAGGCGTATGTCAGACGTTTGTAGATGGCAGATGCTTTCCAGATCAACAGTTCTTTAACAGACATCTTGCAGACGTAAGTGTGCTATCTGGGTAGTACCCTCCCCTGTCTACAACGTCACCGGGCCTCGTCCCGATCGGCCTGACGGAAAGTACGGCATGGCTCGTAACTCCCAAACGGTTGGTCGCAGAGCCACGTGCCTTATGACACCGGAATCCTTGGCTCGAGCCGAACGAGACGCAGGTCTCAGATTGGCCCGTCGCTCTGACGAAATTTTCGGGTATTTTGGATTTTGTCGAAAACCTTCTTTTGCAACCTGGCGCCAGGTATTTGGCCCAGTCCCACCCAAATCAGCACAGAAAGCTTCTCTGGAGTCTGAGTGTCAATAATCATCCAAAAATAGAGGAAATTTCCATTCACCTTGGCGAGGGGACCTCAAAACGTGCTAAGGTGGCGTGTCCGAGGTGGCTCGAATGGCTATAACTCCAGGAAGGAGTGAGATCCCTTCACCCAAATCGGCACACCTGTGCAGGGGCTCAGTCCGAGGCCAGGCGAAAAGGGACGCGGCGACAGGCCACTAGGTGGCGCCGTAAGCTGAAAAATAGGGAAAATGTAATGTAAATGGACAATCAAACAAAGATGAAAACACCTGCAACACTGCGGGATGGTAGTACCCTCCCCTGTCTGCAACGTCACCGGGCCTTGTCCCGATCGGCCTGACGGTGGAACTGCAGCGACGGAAAGTACGGCATCGCTCGTAACTCCCAAACGGTTGGTCGCAGAGCCACGTGCCTTATGTCACCGGAATCCTTGGCTCGAGCCGAACGAGACGCAGGTCTCAGATTGGCCCGTCGCTCTGACGAAATTTTCGGGTATTTTGGATTTTGTCGAAAACCTTCTTTTGCAACCTGGCGCCAGGTATTTGGCCCAGTCCCACCCAAATCAGCACAGAAAGCTTCTCTGGAGTCTGAGTGTCAATAATCATCCAAAAATAGAGGAAATTTCCATTCACCTTGGCGAGGGGACCTCAAAGCGTGCTAAGGTGGCGTGTCCGAGGTGGCTCGAATGGCTATAACTCCAGGAAGGAGTGAGATCCCTTCACCCAAATCGGCACACCTGTGCAGGGGCTCAGTCCGAGGCCAGGTGAAAAAGGGCGCGGCGACAGGCCACTAGGTGTCGCTGTAAGCGACAACAAAATTAATACGAATCGAAAAAAAGGACAACCAAACAACATGGAGACAGTTACAGCTAGGCTGCAGTCAGTCCAATCTACTTTCAAAGTAAGGTCTGCGCTATGTTCGAACTAAACTACCCACCAGGGTCCGATTTTTCAAGAGCGCAAGTGACTTTGTTTCACAGGCGCACAACACAAATCTCGCATGTGACAGAACTCCCCATTCTGAAAGGAAAATAAATAAAAAACTGTAAAAACCTCTTCTGCTTTGTTTCACCAACAATTTCAGGGGAGAGCGCGAACGCAGTCCCCCACTACCATAAATTATGCAGTCGAGATTCCCGCATTTGGGGAATTCGCAGGGGTCAGCATGGCCGGAGTGCAATGGACAAGCCTCGCCCTGGGTGAACCGCCTTCTTGATCATGGTGTCTCCCCTGCCAGGTAAGTATGAAGGCCCAGGCGGTCAGCCAGAGGTGTGATTTGCATCTCTACCATCCTCACCAACGGTTAGCCCTCCGCCCCCCCTCCAGGAAAGGAAGGACGGGTGCCTTCCGTTACTGGCCTGGAAACTGCCAAGCTCATGGGCCGGTGCTTCCCAACGCCAGTTTTAGATGACTCTCTTTAAACAAACACACCTGATTCGATGCGTCACCTCGTCTGTGAAAGACTTCAAGACCTCAGGTGGGTGCATCGTTAGTGGAAGAGTCCAAGACCCCAGGTGGACACATCAGGAAAAAAGTTTGCAATAAACCACAGCATCTGCAACGGCAGCTCTCATTCCTTGTTCTGCTATTCGACACAATAAATGGCAATCCCCAAAAAGGGAAAGCACACCGTTCCTGGAGACACTGCAATACCAGGCCGATGCATGGAGTGGACGGAGCAAGCCCCGGCTCCAGCTCCGTGATCTAAAAATCCATTTAATATGTAGTCCCCGGATGGGGGACGTATCAGATATTAAACTGATAAGAACAGATACTACACTTGATCTTAGCCAAAAGGCCGAGAAGCGATGCTGCTAAGACGCAGCAGGGAGGAAGCCGGACACGGCGATGCCCATCTCGGCTTTGGTAAGTTTTGGGAGACCTAAAAACGCTGGGGGATGGTACCCTGATAGCACACATACATCTAGGAGACGTCTATTTGACATATGAATTTACATCTGCAAGATGTAGTTTTAAGGCTGTTTGCTCATCTGCAATACGTCTATTGGACGTCTCCTTTTAGCAGTGTTTGGAAGGTTACTTTGGAAATGTAATAGGTTACAGATTACAAGTTACCCTGTTTAAAATGTTATAGTAGTATAACTTTTTCAATTACTTTATTAAAGTAATGTAACTAATTACTTTTGAGTACTTTTAGATTACTTTTCTAAATTTGTGAAAATTAAATAATAATAAATAAAAACATATACATCAACTCAAATACAGTTATCTAATAAGCATGTGTCATTCCTGTATAATAAACTCCTGAAACATTGGTGTTTTTTTAAACTGCTGTCTCTTTGTATATGATATGATAGGTAAAATGCATGACGTGACACAGAGCAGTTCTAGAAATGATGTTTATGTGCTCATGTACTCCTATATTGAGGCGGCAGAGGCTGACAACACTGCAAGCTTCAGTAGGCCTATTTGTATTAAATGAAACTGCATGTTTTTGCCATTAATTTACAGGAAGGGCGGACTGGGAAAAACAAAAAATTCTGTTAAAATTCTGGAAATTATTAGGGCGTATGTCTCAGAACAGTCAGTGCAATTTGGGAAAGAAATCAGTGAAATCTGTATGTGGATGTGTGTAAATATTCAAATGTAATTGCCTTTGTAATCGTTAAAAATTTCATAAGTAACTTTAATTTAATTACTAATTTTTTCTTCGTAACTGTAACTAATTACAGTTACATTCATTTTGTAATTAAATTACGTAATGCTGTTACATGTAACTAGTTACTCCCCAACACTGCCTTTTAGATGTCAGATAGATGTCAATTAGATGTCTTTTAGATGTTTATGATTTAGAAGGTATATAAAACTGACATCTGAAAGGCGTATGTCAGACGTTTGTAGATGGCAGATGCTTTCCAGATCAACAGTTCTTTAACAGACATCTTGCAGACGTAAGTGTGCTATCTGGGTAGTACCCTCCCCTGTCTACAACGTCACCGGGCCTCGTCCCGATCGGCCTGACGGAAAGTACGGCATGGCTCGTAACTCCCAAACGGTTGGTCGCAGAGCCACGTGCCTTATGACACCGGAATCCTTGGCTCGAGCCGAACGAGACGCAGGTCTCAGATTGGCCCGTCGCTCTGACGAAATTTTCGGGTATTTTGGATTTTGTCGAAAACCTTCTTTTGCAACCTGGCGCCAGGTATTTGGCCCAGTCCCACCCAAATCAGCACAGAAAGCTTCTCTGGAGTCTGAGTGTCAATAATCATCCAAAAATAGAGGAAATTTCCATTCACCTTGGCGAGGGGACCTCAAAGCGTGCTAAGGTGGCGTGTCCGAGGTGGCTCGAATGGCTATAACTCCAGGAAGGAGTGAGATCCCTTCACCCAAATCGGCACACCTGTGCAGGGGCTCAGTCCGAGGCCAGGTGAAAAAGGGCGCGGCGACAGGCCACTAGGTGTCGCTGTAAGCGACAACAAAATTAATACGAATCGAAAAAAAGGACAACCAAACAACATGGAGACAGTTACAGCTAGGCTGCAGTCAGTCCAATCTACTTTCAAAGTAAGGTCTGCGCTATGTTCGAACTAAACTACCCACCAGGGTCCGATTTTTCAAGAGCGCAAGTGACTTTGTTTCACAGGCGCACAACACAAATCTCGCATGTGACAGAACTCCCCATTCTGAAAGGAAAATAAATAAAAAACTGTAAAAACCTCTTCTGCTTTGTTTCACCAACAATTTCAGGGGAGAGCGCGAACGCAGTCCCCCACTACCATAAATTATGCAGTCGAGATTCCCGCATTTGGGGAATTCGCAGGGGTCAGCATGGCCGGAGTGCAATGGACAAGCCTCGCCCTGGGTGAACCGCCTTCTTGATCATGGTGTCTCCCCTGCCAGGTAAGTATGAAGGCCCAGGCGGTCAGCCAGAGGTGTGATTTGCATCTCTACCATCCTCACCAACGGTTAGCCCTCCGCCCCCCCTCCAGGAAAGGAAGGACGGGTGCCTTCCGTTACTGGCCTGGAAACTGCCAAGCTCATGGGCCGGTGCTTCCCAACGCCAGTTTTAGATGACTCTCTTTAAACAAACACACCTGATTCGATGCGTCACCTCGTCTGTGAAAGACTTCAAGACCTCAGGTGGGTGCATCGTTAGTGGAAGAGTCCAAGACCCCAGGTGGACACATCAGGAAAAAAGTTTGCAATAAACCACAGCATCTGCAACGGCAGCTCTCATTCCTTGTTCTGCTATTCGACACAATAAATGGCAATCCCCAAAAAGGGAAAGCACACCGTTCCTGGAGACACTGCAATACCAGGCCGATGCATGGAGTGGACGGAGCAAGCCCCGGCTCCAGCTCCGTGATCTAAAAATCCATTTAATATGTAGTCCCCGGATGGGGGACGTATCAGATATTAAACTGATAAGAACAGATACTACACTTGATCTTAGCCAAAAGGCCGAGAAGCGATGCTGCTAAGACGCAGCAGGGAGGAAGCCGGACACGGCGATGCCCATCTCGGCTTTGGTAAGTTTTGGGAGACCTAAAAACGCTGGGGGATGGTACCCTGATAGCACACATACATCTAGGAGACGTCTATTTGACATATGAATTTACATCTGCAAGATGTAGTTTTAAGGCTGTTTGCTCATCTGCAATACGTCTATTGGACGTCTCCTTTTAGCAGTGTTTGGAAGGTTACTTTGGAAATGTAATAGGTTACAGATTACAAGTTACCCTGTTTAAAATGTTATAGTAGTATAACTTTTTCAATTACTTTATTAAAGTAATGTAACTAATTACTTTTGAGTACTTTTAGATTACTTTTCTAAATTTGTGAAAATTAAATAATAATAAATAAAAACATATACATCAACTCAAATACAGTTATCTAATAAGCATGTGTCATTCCTGTATAATAAACTCCTGAAACATTGGTGTTTTTTTAAACTGCTGTCTCTTTGTATATGATATGATAGGTAAAATGCATGACGTGACACAGAGCAGTTCTAGAAATGATGTTTATGTGCTCATGTACTCCTATATTGAGGCGGCAGAGGCTGACAACACTGCAAGCTTCAGTAGGCCTATTTGTATTAAATGAAACTGCATGTTTTTGCCATTAATTTACAGGAAGGGCGGACTGGGAAAAACAAAAAATTCTGTTAAAATTCTGGAAATTATTAGGGCGTATGTCTCAGAACAGTCAGTGCAATTTGGGAAAGAAATCAGTGAAATCTGTATGTGGATGTGTGTAAATATTCAAATGTAATTGCCTTTGTAATCGTTAAAAATTTCATAAGTAACTTTAATTTAATTACTAATTTTTTCTTCGTAACTGTAACTAATTACAGTTACATTCATTTTGTAATTAAATTACGTAATGCTGTTACATGTAACTAGTTACTCCCCAACACTGCCTTTTAGATGTCAGATAGATGTCAATTAGATGTCTTTTAGATGTTTATGATTTAGAAGGTATATAAAACTGACATCTGAAAGGCGTATGTCAGACGTTTGTAGATGGCAGATGCTTTCCAGATCAACAGTTCTTTAACAGACATCTTGCAGACGTAAGTGTGCTATCTGGGTAGTACCCTCCCCTGTCTACAACGTCACCGGGCCTCGTCCCGATCGGCCTGACGGAAAGTACGGCATGGCTCGTAACTCCCAAACGGTTGGTCGCAGAGCCACGTGCCTTATGACACCGGAATCCTTGGCTCGAGCCGAACGAGACGCAGGTCTCAGATTGGCCCGTCGCTCTGACGAAATTTTCGGGTATTTTGGATTTTGTCGAAAACCTTCTTTTGCAACCTGGCGCCAGGTATTTGGCCCAGTCCCACCCAAATCAGCACAGAAAGCTTCTCTGGAGTCTGAGTGTCAATAATCATCCAAAAATAGAGGAAATTTCCATTCACCTTGGCGAGGGGACCTCAAAGCGTGCTAAGGTGGCGTGTCCGAGGTGGCTCGAATGGCTATAACTCCAGGAAGGAGTGAGATCCCTTCACCCAAATCGGCACACCTGTGCAGGGGCTCAGTCCGAGGCCAGGTGAAAAAGGGCGCGGCGACAGGCCACTAGGTGTCGCTGTAAGCGACAACAAAATTAATACGAATCGAAAAAAAGGACAACCAAACAACATGGAGACAGTTACAGCTAGGCTGCAGTCAGTCCAATCTACTTTCAAAGTAAGGTCTGCGCTATGTTCGAACTAAACTACCCACCAGGGTCCGATTTTTCAAGAGCGCAAGTGACTTTGTTTCACAGGCGCACAACACAAATCTCGCATGTGACAGAACTCCCCATTCTGAAAGGAAAATAAATAAAAAACTGTAAAAACCTCTTCTGCTTTGTTTCACCAACAATTTCAGGGGAGAGCGCGAACGCAGTCCCCCACTACCATAAATTATGCAGTCGAGATTCCCGCATTTGGGGAATTCGCAGGGGTCAGCATGGCCGGAGTGCAATGGACAAGCCTCGCCCTGGGTGAACCGCCTTCTTGATCATGGTGTCTCCCCTGCCAGGTAAGTATGAAGGCCCAGGCGGTCAGCCAGAGGTGTGATTTGCATCTCTACCATCCTCACCAACGGTTAGCCCTCCGCCCCCCCTCCAGGAAAGGAAGGACGGGTGCCTTCCGTTACTGGCCTGGAAACTGCCAAGCTCATGGGCCGGTGCTTCCCAACGCCAGTTTTAGATGACTCTCTTTAAACAAACACACCTGATTCGATGCGTCACCTCGTCTGTGAAAGACTTCAAGACCTCAGGTGGGTGCATCGTTAGTGGAAGAGTCCAAGACCCCAGGTGGACACATCAGGAAAAAAGTTTGCAATAAACCACAGCATCTGCAACGGCAGCTCTCATTCCTTGTTCTGCTATTCGACACAATAAATGGCAATCCCCAAAAAGGGAAAGCACACCGTTCCTGGAGACACTGCAATACCAGGCCGATGCATGGAGTGGACGGAGCAAGCCCCGGCTCCAGCTCCGTGATCTAAAAATCCATTTAATATGTAGTCCCCGGATGGGGGACGTATCAGATATTAAACTGATAAGAACAGATACTACACTTGATCTTAGCCAAAAGGCCGAGAAGCGATGCTGCTAAGACGCAGCAGGGAGGAAGCCGGACACGGCGATGCCCATCTCGGCTTTGGTAAGTTTTGGGAGACCTAAAAACGCTGGGGGATGGTACCCTGATAGCACACATACATCTAGGAGACGTCTATTTGACATATGAATTTACATCTGCAAGATGTAGTTTTAAGGCTGTTTGCTCATCTGCAATACGTCTATTGGACGTCTCCTTTTAGCAGTGTTTGGAAGGTTACTTTGGAAATGTAATAGGTTACAGATTACAAGTTACCCTGTTTAAAATGTTATAGTAGTATAACTTTTTCAATTACTTTATTAAAGTAATGTAACTAATTACTTTTGAGTACTTTTAGATTACTTTTCTAAATTTGTGAAAATTAAATAATAATAAATAAAAACATATACATCAACTCAAATACAGTTATCTAATAAGCATGTGTCATTCCTGTATAATAAACTCCTGAAACATTGGTGTTTTTTTAAACTGCTGTCTCTTTGTATATGATATGATAGGTAAAATGCATGACGTGACACAGAGCAGTTCTAGAAATGATGTTTATGTGCTCATGTACTCCTATATTGAGGCGGCAGAGGCTGACAACACTGCAAGCTTCAGTAGGCCTATTTGTATTAAATGAAACTGCATGTTTTTGCCATTAATTTACAGGAAGGGCGGACTGGGAAAAACAAAAAATTCTGTTAAAATTCTGGAAATTATTAGGGCGTATGTCTCAGAACAGTCAGTGCAATTTGGGAAAGAAATCAGTGAAATCTGTATGTGGATGTGTGTAAATATTCAAATGTAATTGCCTTTGTAATCGTTAAAAATTTCATAAGTAACTTTAATTTAATTACTAATTTTTTCTTCGTAACTGTAACTAATTACAGTTACATTCATTTTGTAATTAAATTACGTAATGCTGTTACATGTAACTAGTTACTCCCCAACACTGCCTTTTAGATGTCAGATAGATGTCAATTAGATGTCTTTTAGATGTTTATGATTTAGAAGGTATATAAAACTGACATCTGAAAGGCGTATGTCAGACGTTTGTAGATGGCAGATGCTTTCCAGATCAACAGTTCTTTAACAGACATCTTGCAGACGTAAGTGTGCTATCTGGGTAGTACCCTCCCCTGTCTACAACGTCACCGGGCCTCGTCCCGATCGGCCTGACGGAAAGTACGGCATGGCTCGTAACTCCCAAACGGTTGGTCGCAGAGCCACGTGCCTTATGACACCGGAATCCTTGGCTCGAGCCGAACGAGACGCAGGTCTCAGATTGGCCCGTCGCTCTGACGAAATTTTCGGGTATTTTGGATTTTGTCGAAAACCTTCTTTTGCAACCTGGCGCCAGGTATTTGGCCCAGTCCCACCCAAATCAGCACAGAAAGCTTCTCTGGAGTCTGAGTGTCAATAATCATCCAAAAATAGAGGAAATTTCCATTCACCTTGGCGAGGGGACCTCAAAGCGTGCTAAGGTGGCGTGTCCGAGGTGGCTCGAATGGCTATAACTCCAGGAAGGAGTGAGATCCCTTCACCCAAATCGGCACACCTGTGCAGGGGCTCAGTCCGAGGCCAGGTGAAAAAGGGCGCGGCGACAGGCCACTAGGTGTCGCTGTAAGCGACAACAAAATTAATACGAATCGAAAAAAAGGACAACCAAACAACATGGAGACAGTTACAGCTAGGCTGCAGTCAGTCCAATCTACTTTCAAAGTAAGGTCTGCGCTATGTTCGAACTAAACTACCCACCAGGGTCCGATTTTTCAAGAGCGCAAGTGACTTTGTTTCACAGGCGCACAACACAAATCTCGCATGTGACAGAACTCCCCATTCTGAAAGGAAAATAAATAAAAAACTGTAAAAACCTCTTCTGCTTTGTTTCACCAACAATTTCAGGGGAGAGCGCGAACGCAGTCCCCCACTACCATAAATTATGCAGTCGAGATTCCCGCATTTGGGGAATTCGCAGGGGTCAGCATGGCCGGAGTGCAATGGACAAGCCTCGCCCTGGGTGAACCGCCTTCTTGATCATGGTGTCTCCCCTGCCAGGTAAGTATGAAGGCCCAGGCGGTCAGCCAGAGGTGTGATTTGCATCTCTACCATCCTCACCAACGGTTAGCCCTCCGCCCCCCCTCCAGGAAAGGAAGGACGGGTGCCTTCCGTTACTGGCCTGGAAACTGCCAAGCTCATGGGCCGGTGCTTCCCAACGCCAGTTTTAGATGACTCTCTTTAAACAAACACACCTGATTCGATGCGTCACCTCGTCTGTGAAAGACTTCAAGACCTCAGGTGGGTGCATCGTTAGTGGAAGAGTCCAAGACCCCAGGTGGACACATCAGGAAAAAAGTTTGCAATAAACCACAGCATCTGCAACGGCAGCTCTCATTCCTTGTTCTGCTATTCGACACAATAAATGGCAATCCCCAAAAAGGGAAAGCACACCGTTCCTGGAGACACTGCAATACCAGGCCGATGCATGGAGTGGACGGAGCAAGCCCCGGCTCCAGCTCCGTGATCTAAAAATCCATTTAATATGTAGTCCCCGGATGGGGGACGTATCAGATATTAAACTGATAAGAACAGATACTACACTTGATCTTAGCCAAAAGGCCGAGAAGCGATGCTGCTAAGACGCAGCAGGGAGGAAGCCGGACACGGCGATGCCCATCTCGGCTTTGGTAAGTTTTGGGAGACCTAAAAACGCTGGGGGATGGTACCCTGATAGCACACATACATCTAGGAGACGTCTATTTGACATATGAATTTACATCTGCAAGATGTAGTTTTAAGGCTGTTTGCTCATCTGCAATACGTCTATTGGACGTCTCCTTTTAGCAGTGTTTGGAAGGTTACTTTGGAAATGTAATAGGTTACAGATTACAAGTTACCCTGTTTAAAATGTTATAGTAGTATAACTTTTTCAATTACTTTATTAAAGTAATGTAACTAATTACTTTTGAGTACTTTTAGATTACTTTTCTAAATTTGTGAAAATTAAATAATAATAAATAAAAACATATACATCAACTCAAATACAGTTATCTAATAAGCATGTGTCATTCCTGTATAATAAACTCCTGAAACATTGGTGTTTTTTTAAACTGCTGTCTCTTTGTATATGATATGATAGGTAAAATGCATGACGTGACACAGAGCAGTTCTAGAAATGATGTTTATGTGCTCATGTACTCCTATATTGAGGCGGCAGAGGCTGACAACACTGCAAGCTTCAGTAGGCCTATTTGTATTAAATGAAACTGCATGTTTTTGCCATTAATTTACAGGAAGGGCGGACTGGGAAAAACAAAAAATTCTGTTAAAATTCTGGAAATTATTAGGGCGTATGTCTCAGAACAGTCAGTGCAATTTGGGAAAGAAATCAGTGAAATCTGTATGTGGATGTGTGTAAATATTCAAATGTAATTGCCTTTGTAATCGTTAAAAATTTCATAAGTAACTTTAATTTAATTACTAATTTTTTCTTCGTAACTGTAACTAATTACAGTTACATTCATTTTGTAATTAAATTACGTAATGCTGTTACATGTAACTAGTTACTCCCCAACACTGCCTTTTAGATGTCAGATAGATGTCAATTAGATGTCTTTTAGATGTTTATGATTTAGAAGGTATATAAAACTGACATCTGAAAGGCGTATGTCAGACGTTTGTAGATGGCAGATGCTTTCCAGATCAACAGTTCTTTAACAGACATCTTGCAGACGTAAGTGTGCTATCTGGGTAGTACCCTCCCCTGTCTACAACGTCACCGGGCCTCGTCCCGATCGGCCTGACGGAAAGTACGGCATGGCTCGTAACTCCCAAACGGTTGGTCGCAGAGCCACGTGCCTTATGACACCGGAATCCTTGGCTCGAGCCGAACGAGACGCAGGTCTCAGATTGGCCCGTCGCTCTGACGAAATTTTCGGGTATTTTGGATTTTGTCGAAAACCTTCTTTTGCAACCTGGCGCCAGGTATTTGGCCCAGTCCCACCCAAATCAGCACAGAAAGCTTCTCTGGAGTCTGAGTGTCAATAATCATCCAAAAATAGAGGAAATTTCCATTCACCTTGGCGAGGGGACCTCAAAGCGTGCTAAGGTGGCGTGTCCGAGGTGGCTCGAATGGCTATAACTCCAGGAAGGAGTGAGATCCCTTCACCCAAATCGGCACACCTGTGCAGGGGCTCAGTCCGAGGCCAGGTGAAAAAGGGCGCGGCGACAGGCCACTAGGTGTCGCTGTAAGCGACAACAAAATTAATACGAATCGAAAAAAAGGACAACCAAACAACATGGAGACAGTTACAGCTAGGCTGCAGTCAGTCCAATCTACTTTCAAAGTAAGGTCTGCGCTATGTTCGAACTAAACTACCCACCAGGGTCCGATTTTTCAAGAGCGCAAGTGACTTTGTTTCACAGGCGCACAACACAAATCTCGCATGTGACAGAACTCCCCATTCTGAAAGGAAAATAAATAAAAAACTGTAAAAACCTCTTCTGCTTTGTTTCACCAACAATTTCAGGGGAGAGCGCGAACGCAGTCCCCCACTACCATAAATTATGCAGTCGAGATTCCCGCATTTGGGGAATTCGCAGGGGTCAGCATGGCCGGAGTGCAATGGACAAGCCTCGCCCTGGGTGAACCGCCTTCTTGATCATGGTGTCTCCCCTGCCAGGTAAGTATGAAGGCCCAGGCGGTCAGCCAGAGGTGTGATTTGCATCTCTACCATCCTCACCAACGGTTAGCCCTCCGCCCCCCCTCCAGGAAAGGAAGGACGGGTGCCTTCCGTTACTGGCCTGGAAACTGCCAAGCTCATGGGCCGGTGCTTCCCAACGCCAGTTTTAGATGACTCTCTTTAAACAAACACACCTGATTCGATGCGTCACCTCGTCTGTGAAAGACTTCAAGACCTCAGGTGGGTGCATCGTTAGTGGAAGAGTCCAAGACCCCAGGTGGACACATCAGGAAAAAAGTTTGCAATAAACCACAGCATCTGCAACGGCAGCTCTCATTCCTTGTTCTGCTATTCGACACAATAAATGGCAATCCCCAAAAAGGGAAAGCACACCGTTCCTGGAGACACTGCAATACCAGGCCGATGCATGGAGTGGACGGAGCAAGCCCCGGCTCCAGCTCCGTGATCTAAAAATCCATTTAATATGTAGTCCCCGGATGGGGGACGTATCAGATATTAAACTGATAAGAACAGATACTACACTTGATCTTAGCCAAAAGGCCGAGAAGCGATGCTGCTAAGACGCAGCAGGGAGGAAGCCGGACACGGCGATGCCCATCTCGGCTTTGGTAAGTTTTGGGAGACCTAAAAACGCTGGGGGATGGTACCCTGATAGCACACATACATCTAGGAGACGTCTATTTGACATATGAATTTACATCTGCAAGATGTAGTTTTAAGGCTGTTTGCTCATCTGCAATACGTCTATTGGACGTCTCCTTTTAGCAGTGTTTGGAAGGTTACTTTGGAAATGTAATAGGTTACAGATTACAAGTTACCCTGTTTAAAATGTTATAGTAGTATAACTTTTTCAATTACTTTATTAAAGTAATGTAACTAATTACTTTTGAGTACTTTTAGATTACTTTTCTAAATTTGTGAAAATTAAATAATAATAAATAAAAACATATACATCAACTCAAATACAGTTATCTAATAAGCATGTGTCATTCCTGTATAATAAACTCCTGAAACATTGGTGTTTTTTTAAACTGCTGTCTCTTTGTATATGATATGATAGGTAAAATGCATGACGTGACACAGAGCAGTTCTAGAAATGATGTTTATGTGCTCATGTACTCCTATATTGAGGCGGCAGAGGCTGACAACACTGCAAGCTTCAGTAGGCCTATTTGTATTAAATGAAACTGCATGTTTTTGCCATTAATTTACAGGAAGGGCGGACTGGGAAAAACAAAAAATTCTGTTAAAATTCTGGAAATTATTAGGGCGTATGTCTCAGAACAGTCAGTGCAATTTGGGAAAGAAATCAGTGAAATCTGTATGTGGATGTGTGTAAATATTCAAATGTAATTGCCTTTGTAATCGTTAAAAATTTCATAAGTAACTTTAATTTAATTACTAATTTTTTCTTCGTAACTGTAACTAATTACAGTTACATTCATTTTGTAATTAAATTACGTAATGCTGTTACATGTAACTAGTTACTCCCCAACACTGCCTTTTAGATGTCAGATAGATGTCAATTAGATGTCTTTTAGATGTTTATGATTTAGAAGGTATATAAAACTGACATCTGAAAGGCGTATGTCAGACGTTTGTAGATGGCAGATGCTTTCCAGATCAACAGTTCTTTAACAGACATCTTGCAGACGTAAGTGTGCTATCTGGGTAGTACCCTCCCCTGTCTACAACGTCACCGGGCCTCGTCCCGATCGGCCTGACGGAAAGTACGGCATGGCTCGTAACTCCCAAACGGTTGGTCGCAGAGCCACGTGCCTTATGACACCGGAATCCTTGGCTCGAGCCGAACGAGACGCAGGTCTCAGATTGGCCCGTCGCTCTGACGAAATTTTCGGGTATTTTGGATTTTGTCGAAAACCTTCTTTTGCAACCTGGCGCCAGGTATTTGGCCCAGTCCCACCCAATCAGCACAGAAAGCTTCTCTGGAGTCTGAGTGTCAATAATCATCCAAAATAGAGGAAATTTCCATTCACCTTGGGCAGGGGACCTCAAAGCGTGCTAAGGTGGCGTGTCGAGGTGGCTCGAATGGCTATAACTCCAGGAAGGAGTGAGATCCCTTCACCAAATCGGCACACCTGTGCAGGGCGGTGTGATTTGCATCTCTACCATCCTCACCAACGGTTAGCCCTCCGCCCCCCCTCCAGGAAAGGAAGGACGGGTGCCTTCCGTTACTGGCCTGGAAACTGCCAAGCTCATGGGCCGGTGCTTCCCAACGCCAGTTTTAGATGACTCTCTTTAAACAAACACACCTGATTCGATGCGTCACCTCGTCTGTGAAAGACTTCAAGACCTCAGGTGGGTGCATCGTTAGTGGAAGAGTCCAAGCAATCAGCACAGAAAGCTTCTCTGGAGGTCTGAGTGTCAATAATCATCCAAAAAATAGGAAATTTCCATTCACCTTGGCGAGGGGACTCAAGCGTGCTAAGGTGGGCCGTGTCCGAGGTGGCTCGAATGGCTATAACTCCAGGAAGGAGTGAGATCCCTTCACCCAAATCGGCACACCTGTGCAGGGGCTCAGTCCGAGGCCAGGTGAAAAAGGGCGCGGCGACAGGCCACTAGGGTGTCGCTGTAAGCGACAACAAAATTAATACGAATCGAAAAAAGGACAACCAAACAACATGGAGACAGTTACAGCTAGGCTGCAGTCAGTCCAATCTACTTTCAAAGTAAGGTCTGCGCTATGTTCGAACTAAACTACCCACCAGGGTCCGATTTTTCAAGAGCGCAAGTGACTTTGTTTCACAGGCGCACAACACAAATCTCGCATGTGACAGAACTCCCCATTCTGAAAGGAAAATAAATAAAAAACTGTAAAAACCTCTTCTGCTTTGTTTCACCAACAATTTCAGGGGAGAGCGCGAACGCAGTCCCCCACTACCATAAATTATGCAGTCGAGATTCCCGCATTTGGGGAATTCGCAGGGGTCAGCATGGCCGGAGTGCAATGGACAAGCCTCGCCCTGGGTGAACCGCCTTCTTGATCATGGTGTCTCCCCTGCCAGGTAAGTATGAAGGCCCAGGCGGTCAGCCAGAGGTGTGATTTGCATCTCTACCATCCTCACCAACGGTTAGCCCTCCGCCCCCCCTCCAGGAAAGGAAGGACGGGTGCCTTCCGTTACTGGCCTGGAAACTGCCAAGCTCATGGGCCGGTGCTTCCCAACGCCAGTTTTAGATGACTCTCTTTAAACAAACACACCTGATTCGATGCGTCACCTCGTCTGTGAAAGACTTCAAGACCTCAGGTGGGTGCATCGTTAGTGGAAGAGTCCAAGACCCCAGGTGGACACATCAGGAAAAAAGTTTGCAATAAACCACAGCATCTGCAACGGCAGCTCTCATTCCTTGTTCTGCTATTCGACACAATAAATGGCAATCCCCAAAAAGGGAAAGCACACCGTTCCTGGAGACACTGCAATACCAGGCCGATGCATGGAGTGGACGGAGCAAGCCCCGGCTCCAGCTCCGTGATCTAAAAATCCATTTAATATGTAGTCCCCGGATGGGGGACGTATCAGATATTAAACTGATAAGAACAGATACTACACTTGATCTTAGCCAAAAGGCCGAGAAGCGATGCTGCTAAGACGCAGCAGGGAGGAAGCCGGACACGGCGATGCCCATCTCGGCTTTGGTAAGTTTTGGGAGACCTAAAAACGCTGGGGGATGGTACCCTGATAGCACACATACATCTAGGAGACGTCTATTTGACATATGAATTTACATCTGCAAGATGTAGTTTTAAGGCTGTTTGCTCATCTGCAATACGTCTATTGGACGTCTCCTTTTAGCAGTGTTTGGAAGGTTACTTTGGAAATGTAATAGGTTACAGATTACAAGTTACCCTGTTTAAAATGTTATAGTAGTATAACTTTTTCAATTACTTTATTAAAGTAATGTAACTAATTACTTTTGAGTACTTTTAGATTACTTTTCTAAATTTGTGAAAATTAAATAATAATAAATAAAAACATATACATCAACTCAAATACAGTTATCTAATAAGCATGTGTCATTCCTGTATAATAAACTCCTGAAACATTGGTGTTTTTTTAAACTGCTGTCTCTTTGTATATGATATGATAGGTAAAATGCATGACGTGACACAGAGCAGTTCTAGAAATGATGTTTATGTGCTCATGTACTCCTATATTGAGGCGGCAGAGGCTGACAACACTGCAAGCTTCAGTAGGCCTATTTGTATTAAATGAAACTGCATGTTTTTGCCATTAATTTACAGGAAGGGCGGACTGGGAAAAACAAAAAATTCTGTTAAAATTCTGGAAATTATTAGGGCGTATGTCTCAGAACAGTCAGTGCAATTTGGGAAAGAAATCAGTGAAATCTGTATGTGGATGTGTGTAAATATTCAAATGTAATTGCCTTTGTAATCGTTAAAAATTTCATAAGTAACTTTAATTTAATTACTAATTTTTTCTTCGTAACTGTAACTAATTACAGTTACATTCATTTTGTAATTAAATTACGTAATGCTGTTACATGTAACTAGTTACTCCCCAACACTGCCTTTTAGATGTCAGATAGATGTCAATTAGATGTCTTTTAGATGTTTATGATTTAGAAGGTATATAAAACTGACATCTGAAAGGCGTATGTCAGACGTTTGTAGATGGCAGATGCTTTCCAGATCAACAGTTCTTTAACAGACATCTTGCAGACGTAAGTGTGCTATCTGGGTAGTACCCTCCCCTGTCTACAACGTCACCGGGCCTCGTCCCGATCGGCCTGACGGAAAGTACGGCATGGCTCGTAACTCCCAAACGGTTGGTCGCAGAGCCACGTGCCTTATGACACCGGAATCCTTGGCTCGAGCCGAACGAGACGCAGGTCTCAGATTGGCCCGTCGCTCTGACGAAATTTTCGGGTATTTTGGATTTTGTCGAAAACCTTCTTTTGCAACCTGGCGCCAGGTATTTGGCCCAGTCCCACCCAAATCAGCACAGAAAGCTTCTCTGGAGTCTGAGTGTCAATAATCATCCAAAAATAGAGGAAATTTCCATTCACCTTGGCGAGGGGACCTCAAAGCGTGCTAAGGTGGCGTGTCCGAGGTGGCTCGAATGGCTATAACTCCAGGAAGGAGTGAGATCCCTTCACCCAAATCGGCACACCTGTGCAGGGGCTCAGTCCGAGGCCAGGTGAAAAAGGGCGCGGCGACAGGCCACTAGGTGTCGCTGTAAGCGACAACAAAATTAATACGAATCGAAAAAAAGGACAACCAAACAACATGGAGACAGTTACAGCTAGGCTGCAGTCAGTCCAATCTACTTTCAAAGTAAGGTCTGCGCTATGTTCGAACTAAACTACCCACCAGGGTCCGATTTTTCAAGAGCGCAAGTGACTTTGTTTCACAGGCGCACAACACAAATCTCGCATGTGACAGAACTCCCCATTCTGAAAGGAAAATAAATAAAAAACTGTAAAAACCTCTTCTGCTTTGTTTCACCAACAATTTCAGGGGAGAGCGCGAACGCAGTCCCCCACTACCATAAATTATGCAGTCGAGATTCCCGCATTTGGGGAATTCGCAGGGGTCAGCATGGCCGGAGTGCAATGGACAAGCCTCGCCCTGGGTGAACCGCCTTCTTGATCATGGTGTCTCCCCTGCCAGGTAAGTATGAAGGCCCAGGCGGTCAGCCAGAGGTGTGATTTGCATCTCTACCATCCTCACCAACGGTTAGCCCTCCGCCCCCCCTCCAGGAAAGGAAGGACGGGTGCCTTCCGTTACTGGCCTGGAAACTGCCAAGCTCATGGGCCGGTGCTTCCCAACGCCAGTTTTAGATGACTCTCTTTAAACAAACACACCTGATTCGATGCGTCACCTCGTCTGTGAAAGACTTCAAGACCTCAGGTGGGTGCATCGTTAGTGGAAGAGTCCAAGACCCCAGGTGGACACATCAGGAAAAAAGTTTGCAATAAACCACAGCATCTGCAACGGCAGCTCTCATTCCTTGTTCTGCTATTCGACACAATAAATGGCAATCCCCAAAAAGGGAAAGCACACCGTTCCTGGAGACACTGCAATACCAGGCCGATGCATGGAGTGGACGGAGCAAGCCCCGGCTCCAGCTCCGTGATCTAAAAATCCATTTAATATGTAGTCCCCGGATGGGGGACGTATCAGATATTAAACTGATAAGAACAGATACTACACTTGATCTTAGCCAAAAGGCCGAGAAGCGATGCTGCTAAGACGCAGCAGGGAGGAAGCCGGACACGGCGATGCCCATCTCGGCTTTGGTAAGTTTTGGGAGACCTAAAAACGCTGGGGGATGGTACCCTGATAGCACACATACATCTAGGAGACGTCTATTTGACATATGAATTTACATCTGCAAGATGTAGTTTTAAGGCTGTTTGCTCATCTGCAATACGTCTATTGGACGTCTCCTTTTAGCAGTGTTTGGAAGGTTACTTTGGAAATGTAATAGGTTACAGATTACAAGTTACCCTGTTTAAAATGTTATAGTAGTATAACTTTTTCAATTACTTTATTAAAGTAATGTAACTAATTACTTTTGAGTACTTTTAGATTACTTTTCTAAATTTGTGAAAATTAAATAATAATAAATAAAAACATATACATCAACTCAAATACAGTTATCTAATAAGCATGTGTCATTCCTGTATAATAAACTCCTGAAACATTGGTGTTTTTTTAAACTGCTGTCTCTTTGTATATGATATGATAGGTAAAATGCATGACGTGACACAGAGCAGTTCTAGAAATGATGTTTATGTGCTCATGTACTCCTATATTGAGGCGGCAGAGGCTGACAACACTGCAAGCTTCAGTAGGCCTATTTGTATTAAATGAAACTGCATGTTTTTGCCATTAATTTACAGGAAGGGCGGACTGGGAAAAACAAAAAATTCTGTTAAAATTCTGGAAATTATTAGGGCGTATGTCTCAGAACAGTCAGTGCAATTTGGGAAAGAAATCAGTGAAATCTGTATGTGGATGTGTGTAAATATTCAAATGTAATTGCCTTTGTAATCGTTAAAAATTTCATAAGTAACTTTAATTTAATTACTAATTTTTTCTTCGTAACTGTAACTAATTACAGTTACATTCATTTTGTAATTAAATTACGTAATGCTGTTACATGTAACTAGTTACTCCCCAACACTGCCTTTTAGATGTCAGATAGATGTCAATTAGATGTCTTTTAGATGTTTATGATTTAGAAGGTATATAAAACTGACATCTGAAAGGCGTATGTCAGACGTTTGTAGATGGCAGATGCTTTCCAGATCAACAGTTCTTTAACAGACATCTTGCAGACGTAAGTGTGCTATCTGGGTAGTACCCTCCCCTGTCTACAACGTCACCGGGCCTCGTCCCGATCGGCCTGACGGAAAGTACGGCATGGCTCGTAACTCCCAAACGGTTGGTCGCAGAGCCACGTGCCTTATGACACCGGAATCCTTGGCTCGAGCCGAACGAGACGCAGGTCTCAGATTGGCCCGTCGCTCTGACGAAATTTTCGGGTATTTTGGATTTTGTCGAAAACCTTCTTTTGCAACCTGGCGCCAGGTATTTGGCCCAGTCCCACCCAAATCAGCACAGAAAGCTTCTCTGGAGTCTGAGTGTCAATAATCATCCAAAAATAGAGGAAATTTCCATTCACCTTGGCGAGGGGACCTCAAAGCGTGCTAAGGTGGCGTGTCCGAGGTGGCTCGAATGGCTATAACTCCAGGAAGGAGTGAGATCCCTTCACCCAAATCGGCACACCTGTGCAGGGGCTCAGTCCGAGGCCAGGTGAAAAAGGGCGCGGCGACAGGCCACTAGGTGTCGCTGTAAGCGACAACAAAATTAATACGAATCGAAAAAAAGGACAACCAAACAACATGGAGACAGTTACAGCTAGGCTGCAGTCAGTCCAATCTACTTTCAAAGTAAGGTCTGCGCTATGTTCGAACTAAACTACCCACCAGGGTCCGATTTTTCAAGAGCGCAAGTGACTTTGTTTCACAGGCGCACAACACAAATCTCGCATGTGACAGAACTCCCCATTCTGAAAGGAAAATAAATAAAAAACTGTAAAAACCTCTTCTGCTTTGTTTCACCAACAATTTCAGGGGAGAGCGCGAACGCAGTCCCCCACTACCATAAATTATGCAGTCGAGATTCCCGCATTTGGGGAATTCGCAGGGGTCAGCATGGCCGGAGTGCAATGGACAAGCCTCGCCCTGGGTGAACCGCCTTCTTGATCATGGTGTCTCCCCTGCCAGGTAAGTATGAAGGCCCAGGCGGTCAGCCAGAGGTGTGATTTGCATCTCTACCATCCTCACCAACGGTTAGCCCTCCGCCCCCCCTCCAGGAAAGGAAGGACGGGTGCCTTCCGTTACTGGCCTGGAAACTGCCAAGCTCATGGGCCGGTGCTTCCCAACGCCAGTTTTAGATGACTCTCTTTAAACAAACACACCTGATTCGATGCGTCACCTCGTCTGTGAAAGACTTCAAGACCTCAGGTGGGTGCATCGTTAGTGGAAGAGTCCAAGACCCCAGGTGGACACATCAGGAAAAAAGTTTGCAATAAACCACAGCATCTGCAACGGCAGCTCTCATTCCTTGTTCTGCTATTCGACACAATAAATGGCAATCCCCAAAAAGGGAAAGCACACCGTTCCTGGAGACACTGCAATACCAGGCCGATGCATGGAGTGGACGGAGCAAGCCCCGGCTCCAGCTCCGTGATCTAAAAATCCATTTAATATGTAGTCCCCGGATGGGGGACGTATCAGATATTAAACTGATAAGAACAGATACTACACTTGATCTTAGCCAAAAGGCCGAGAAGCGATGCTGCTAAGACGCAGCAGGGAGGAAGCCGGACACGGCGATGCCCATCTCGGCTTTGGTAAGTTTTGGGAGACCTAAAAACGCTGGGGGATGGTACCCTGATAGCACACATACATCTAGGAGACGTCTATTTGACATATGAATTTACATCTGCAAGATGTAGTTTTAAGGCTGTTTGCTCATCTGCAATACGTCTATTGGACGTCTCCTTTTAGCAGTGTTTGGAAGGTTACTTTGGAAATGTAATAGGTTACAGATTACAAGTTACCCTGTTTAAAATGTTATAGTAGTATAACTTTTTCAATTACTTTATTAAAGTAATGTAACTAATTACTTTTGAGTACTTTTAGATTACTTTTCTAAATTTGTGAAAATTAAATAATAATAAATAAAAACATATACATCAACTCAAATACAGTTATCTAATAAGCATGTGTCATTCCTGTATAATAAACTCCTGAAACATTGGTGTTTTTTTAAACTGCTGTCTCTTTGTATATGATATGATAGGTAAAATGCATGACGTGACACAGAGCAGTTCTAGAAATGATGTTTATGTGCTCATGTACTCCTATATTGAGGCGGCAGAGGCTGACAACACTGCAAGCTTCAGTAGGCCTATTTGTATTAAATGAAACTGCATGTTTTTGCCATTAATTTACAGGAAGGGCGGACTGGGAAAAACAAAAAATTCTGTTAAAATTCTGGAAATTATTAGGGCGTATGTCTCAGAACAGTCAGTGCAATTTGGGAAAGAAATCAGTGAAATCTGTATGTGGATGTGTGTAAATATTCAAATGTAATTGCCTTTGTAATCGTTAAAAATTTCATAAGTAACTTTAATTTAATTACTAATTTTTTCTTCGTAACTGTAACTAATTACAGTTACATTCATTTTGTAATTAAATTACGTAATGCTGTTACATGTAACTAGTTACTCCCCAACACTGCCTTTTAGATGTCAGATAGATGTCAATTAGATGTCTTTTAGATGTTTATGATTTAGAAGGTATATAAAACTGACATCTGAAAGGCGTATGTCAGACGTTTGTAGATGGCAGATGCTTTCCAGATCAACAGTTCTTTAACAGACATCTTGCAGACGTAAGTGTGCTATCTGGGTAGTACCCTCCCCTGTCTACAACGTCACCGGGCCTCGTCCCGATCGGCCTGACGGAAAGTACGGCATGGCTCGTAACTCCCAAACGGTTGGTCGCAGAGCCACGTGCCTTATGACACCGGAATCCTTGGCTCGAGCCGAACGAGACGCAGGTCTCAGATTGGCCCGTCGCTCTGACGAAATTTTCGGGTATTTTGGATTTTGTCGAAAACCTTCTTTTGCAACCTGGCGCCAGGTATTTGGCCCAGTCCCACCCAAATCAGCACAGAAAGCTTCTCTGGAGTCTGAGTGTCAATAATCATCCAAAAATAGAGGAAATTTCCATTCACCTTGGCGAGGGGACCTCAAAGCGTGCTAAGGTGGCGTGTCCGAGGTGGCTCGAATGGCTATAACTCCAGGAAGGAGTGAGATCCCTTCACCCAAATCGGCACACCTGTGCAGGGGCTCAGTCCGAGGCCAGGTGAAAAAGGGCGCGGCGACAGGCCACTAGGTGTCGCTGTAAGCGACAACAAAATTAATACGAATCGAAAAAAAGGACAACCAAACAACATGGAGACAGTTACAGCTAGGCTGCAGTCAGTCCAATCTACTTTCAAAGTAAGGTCTGCGCTATGTTCGAACTAAACTACCCACCAGGGTCCGATTTTTCAAGAGCGCAAGTGACTTTGTTTCACAGGCGCACAACACAAATCTCGCATGTGACAGAACTCCCCATTCTGAAAGGAAAATAAATAAAAAACTGTAAAAACCTCTTCTGCTTTGTTTCACCAACAATTTCAGGGGAGAGCGCGAACGCAGTCCCCCACTACCATAAATTATGCAGTCGAGATTCCCGCATTTGGGGAATTCGCAGGGGTCAGCATGGCCGGAGTGCAATGGACAAGCCTCGCCCTGGGTGAACCGCCTTCTTGATCATGGTGTCTCCCCTGCCAGGTAAGTATGAAGGCCCAGGCGGTCAGCCAGAGGTGTGATTTGCATCTCTACCATCCTCACCAACGGTTAGCCCTCCGCCCCCCCTCCAGGAAAGGAAGGACGGGTGCCTTCCGTTACTGGCCTGGAAACTGCCAAGCTCATGGGCCGGTGCTTCCCAACGCCAGTTTTAGATGACTCTCTTTAAACAAACACACCTGATTCGATGCGTCACCTCGTCTGTGAAAGACTTCAAGACCTCAGGTGGGTGCATCGTTAGTGGAAGAGTCCAAGACCCCAGGTGGACACATCAGGAAAAAAGTTTGCAATAAACCACAGCATCTGCAACGGCAGCTCTCATTCCTTGTTCTGCTATTCGACACAATAAATGGCAATCCCCAAAAAGGGAAAGCACACCGTTCCTGGAGACACTGCAATACCAGGCCGATGCATGGAGTGGACGGAGCAAGCCCCGGCTCCAGCTCCGTGATCTAAAAATCCATTTAATATGTAGTCCCCGGATGGGGGACGTATCAGATATTAAACTGATAAGAACAGATACTACACTTGATCTTAGCCAAAAGGCCGAGAAGCGATGCTGCTAAGACGCAGCAGGGAGGAAGCCGGACACGGCGATGCCCATCTCGGCTTTGGTAAGTTTTGGGAGACCTAAAAACGCTGGGGGATGGTACCCTGATAGCACACATACATCTAGGAGACGTCTATTTGACATATGAATTTACATCTGCAAGATGTAGTTTTAAGGCTGTTTGCTCATCTGCAATACGTCTATTGGACGTCTCCTTTTAGCAGTGTTTGGAAGGTTACTTTGGAAATGTAATAGGTTACAGATTACAAGTTACCCTGTTTAAAATGTTATAGTAGTATAACTTTTTCAATTACTTTATTAAAGTAATGTAACTAATTACTTTTGAGTACTTTTAGATTACTTTTCTAAATTTGTGAAAATTAAATAATAATAAATAAAAACATATACATCAACTCAAATACAGTTATCTAATAAGCATGTGTCATTCCTGTATAATAAACTCCTGAAACATTGGTGTTTTTTTAAACTGCTGTCTCTTTGTATATGATATGATAGGTAAAATGCATGACGTGACACAGAGCAGTTCTAGAAATGATGTTTATGTGCTCATGTACTCCTATATTGAGGCGGCAGAGGCTGACAACACTGCAAGCTTCAGTAGGCCTATTTGTATTAAATGAAACTGCATGTTTTTGCCATTAATTTACAGGAAGGGCGGACTGGGAAAAACAAAAAATTCTGTTAAAATTCTGGAAATTATTAGGGCGTATGTCTCAGAACAGTCAGTGCAATTTGGGAAAGAAATCAGTGAAATCTGTATGTGGATGTGTGTAAATATTCAAATGTAATTGCCTTTGTAATCGTTAAAAATTTCATAAGTAACTTTAATTTAATTACTAATTTTTTCTTCGTAACTGTAACTAATTACAGTTACATTCATTTTGTAATTAAATTACGTAATGCTGTTACATGTAACTAGTTACTCCCCAACACTGCCTTTTAGATGTCAGATAGATGTCAATTAGATGTCTTTTAGATGTTTATGATTTAGAAGGTATATAAAACTGACATCTGAAAGGCGTATGTCAGACGTTTGTAGATGGCAGATGCTTTCCAGATCAACAGTTCTTTAACAGACATCTTGCAGACGTAAGTGTGCTATCTGGGTAGTACCCTCCCCTGTCTACAACGTCACCGGGCCTCGTCCCGATCGGCCTGACGGAAAGTACGGCATGGCTCGTAACTCCCAAACGGTTGGTCGCAGAGCCACGTGCCTTATGACACCGGAATCCTTGGCTCGAGCCGAACGAGACGCAGGTCTCAGATTGGCCCGTCGCTCTGACGAAATTTTCGGGTATTTTGGATTTTGTCGAAAACCTTCTTTTGCAACCTGGCGCCAGGTATTTGGCCCAGTCCCACCCAAATCAGCACAGAAAGCTTCTCTGGAGTCTGAGTGTCAATAATCATCCAAAAATAGAGGAAATTTCCATTCACCTTGGCGAGGGGACCTCAAAACGTGCTAAGGTGGCGTGTCCGAGGTGGCTCGAATGGCTATAACTCCAGGAAGGAGTGAGATCCCTTCACCCAAATCGGCACACCTGTGCAGGGGCTCAGTCCGAGGCCAGGCGAAAAGGGACGCGGCGACAGGCCACTAGGTGGCGCCGTAAGCTGAAAAATAGGGAAAATGTAATGTAAATGGACAATCAAACAAAGATGAAAACACCTGCAACACTGCGGGATGGTAGTACCCTCCCCTGTCTGCAACGTCACCGGGCCTTGTCCCGATCGGCCTGACGGTGGAACTGCAGCGACGGAAAGTACGGCATCGCTCGTAACTCCCAAACGGTTGGTCGCAGAGCCACGTGCCTTATGTCACCGGAATCCTTGGCTCGAGCCGAACGAGACGCAGGTCTCAGATTGGCCCGTCGCTCTGACGAAATTTTCGGGTATTTTGGATTTTGTCGAAAACCTTCTTTTGCAACCTGGCGCCAGGTATTTGGCCCAGTCCCACCCAAATCAGCACAGAAAGCTTCTCTGGAGTCTGAGTGTCAATAATCATCCAAAAATAGAGGAAATTTCCATTCACCTTGGCGAGGGGACCTCAAAGCGTGCTAAGGTGGCGTGTCCGAGGTGGCTCGAATGGCTATAACTCCAGGAAGGAGTGAGATCCCTTCACCCAAATCGGCACACCTGTGCAGGGGCTCAGTCCGAGGCCAGGTGAAAAAGGGCGCGGCGACAGGCCACTAGGTGTCGCTGTAAGCGACAACAAAATTAATACGAATCGAAAAAAAGGACAACCAAACAACATGGAGACAGTTACAGCTAGGCTGCAGTCAGTCCAATCTACTTTCAAAGTAAGGTCTGCGCTATGTTCGAACTAAACTACCCACCAGGGTCCGATTTTTCAAGAGCGCAAGTGACTTTGTTTCACAGGCGCACAACACAAATCTCGCATGTGACAGAACTCCCCATTCTGAAAGGAAAATAAATAAAAAACTGTAAAAACCTCTTCTGCTTTGTTTCACCAACAATTTCAGGGGAGAGCGCGAACGCAGTCCCCCACTACCATAAATTATGCAGTCGAGATTCCCGCATTTGGGGAATTCGCAGGGGTCAGCATGGCCGGAGTGCAATGGACAAGCCTCGCCCTGGGTGAACCGCCTTCTTGATCATGGTGTCTCCCCTGCCAGGTAAGTATGAAGGCCCAGGCGGTCAGCCAGAGGTGTGATTTGCATCTCTACCATCCTCACCAACGGTTAGCCCTCCGCCCCCCCTCCAGGAAAGGAAGGACGGGTGCCTTCCGTTACTGGCCTGGAAACTGCCAAGCTCATGGGCCGGTGCTTCCCAACGCCAGTTTTAGATGACTCTCTTTAAACAAACACACCTGATTCGATGCGTCACCTCGTCTGTGAAAGACTTCAAGACCTCAGGTGGGTGCATCGTTAGTGGAAGAGTCCAAGACCCCAGGTGGACACATCAGGAAAAAAGTTTGCAATAAACCACAGCATCTGCAACGGCAGCTCTCATTCCTTGTTCTGCTATTCGACACAATAAATGGCAATCCCCAAAAAGGGAAAGCACACCGTTCCTGGAGACACTGCAATACCAGGCCGATGCATGGAGTGGACGGAGCAAGCCCCGGCTCCAGCTCCGTGATCTAAAAATCCATTTAATATGTAGTCCCCGGATGGGGGACGTATCAGATATTAAACTGATAAGAACAGATACTACACTTGATCTTAGCCAAAAGGCCGAGAAGCGATGCTGCTAAGACGCAGCAGGGAGGAAGCCGGACACGGCGATGCCCATCTCGGCTTTGGTAAGTTTTGGGAGACCTAAAAACGCTGGGGGATGGTACCCTGATAGCACACATACATCTAGGAGACGTCTATTTGACATATGAATTTACATCTGCAAGATGTAGTTTTAAGGCTGTTTGCTCATCTGCAATACGTCTATTGGACGTCTCCTTTTAGCAGTGTTTGGAAGGTTACTTTGGAAATGTAATAGGTTACAGATTACAAGTTACCCTGTTTAAAATGTTATAGTAGTATAACTTTTTCAATTACTTTATTAAAGTAATGTAACTAATTACTTTTGAGTACTTTTAGATTACTTTTCTAAATTTGTGAAAATTAAATAATAATAAATAAAAACATATACATCAACTCAAATACAGTTATCTAATAAGCATGTGTCATTCCTGTATAATAAACTCCTGAAACATTGGTGTTTTTTTAAACTGCTGTCTCTTTGTATATGATATGATAGGTAAAATGCATGACGTGACACAGAGCAGTTCTAGAAATGATGTTTATGTGCTCATGTACTCCTATATTGAGGCGGCAGAGGCTGACAACACTGCAAGCTTCAGTAGGCCTATTTGTATTAAATGAAACTGCATGTTTTTGCCATTAATTTACAGGAAGGGCGGACTGGGAAAAACAAAAAATTCTGTTAAAATTCTGGAAATTATTAGGGCGTATGTCTCAGAACAGTCAGTGCAATTTGGGAAAGAAATCAGTGAAATCTGTATGTGGATGTGTGTAAATATTCAAATGTAATTGCCTTTGTAATCGTTAAAAATTTCATAAGTAACTTTAATTTAATTACTAATTTTTTCTTCGTAACTGTAACTAATTACAGTTACATTCATTTTGTAATTAAATTACGTAATGCTGTTACATGTAACTAGTTACTCCCCAACACTGCCTTTTAGATGTCAGATAGATGTCAATTAGATGTCTTTTAGATGTTTATGATTTAGAAGGTATATAAAACTGACATCTGAAAGGCGTATGTCAGACGTTTGTAGATGGCAGATGCTTTCCAGATCAACAGTTCTTTAACAGACATCTTGCAGACGTAAGTGTGCTATCTGGGTAGTACCCTCCCCTGTCTACAACGTCACCGGGCCTCGTCCCGATCGGCCTGACGGAAAGTACGGCATGGCTCGTAACTCCCAAACGGTTGGTCGCAGAGCCACGTGCCTTATGACACCGGAATCCTTGGCTCGAGCCGAACGAGACGCAGGTCTCAGATTGGCCCGTCGCTCTGACGAAATTTTCGGGTATTTTGGATTTTGTCGAAAACCTTCTTTTGCAACCTGGCGCCAGGTATTTGGCCCAGTCCCACCCAAATCAGCACAGAAAGCTTCTCTGGAGTCTGAGTGTCAATAATCATCCAAAAATAGAGGAAATTTCCATTCACCTTGGCGAGGGGACCTCAAAACGTGCTAAGGTGGCGTGTCCGAGGTGGCTCGAATGGCTATAACTCCAGGAAGGAGTGAGATCCCTTCACCCAAATCGGCACACCTGTGCAGGGGCTCAGTCCGAGGCCAGGCGAAAAGGGACGCGGCGACAGGCCACTAGGTGGCGCCGTAAGCTGAAAAATAGGGAAAATGTAATGTAAATGGACAATCAAACAAAGATGAAAACACCTGCAACACTGCGGGATGGTAGTACCCTCCCCTGTCTGCAACGTCACCGGGCCTTGTCCCGATCGGCCTGACGGTGGAACTGCAGCGACGGAAAGTACGGCATCGCTCGTAACTCCCAAACGGTTGGTCGCAGAGCCACGTGCCTTATGTCACCGGAATCCTTGGCTCGAGCCGAACGAGACGCAGGTCTCAGATTGGCCCGTCGCTCTGACGAAATTTTCGGGTATTTTGGATTTTGTCGAAAACCTTCTTTTGCAACCTGGCGCCAGGTATTTGGCCCAGTCCCACCCAAATCAGCACAGAAAGCTTCTCTGGAGTCTGAGTGTCAATAATCATCCAAAAATAGAGGAAATTTCCATTCACCTTGGCGAGGGGACCTCAAAGCGTGCTAAGGTGGCGTGTCCGAGGTGGCTCGAATGGCTATAACTCCAGGAAGGAGTGAGATCCCTTCACCCAAATCGGCACACCTGTGCAGGGGCTCAGTCCGAGGCCAGGTGAAAAAGGGCGCGGCGACAGGCCACTAGGTGTCGCTGTAAGCGACAACAAAATTAATACGAATCGAAAAAAAGGACAACCAAACAACATGGAGACAGTTACAGCTAGGCTGCAGTCAGTCCAATCTACTTTCAAAGTAAGGTCTGCGCTATGTTCGAACTAAACTACCCACCAGGGTCCGATTTTTCAAGAGCGCAAGTGAAGTAACCTTTGGAAGGTTACTTTGGAAATGTAATAGGTTACAGATTACAAGTTACCCTGTTTTAAAATGTTATAGTAGTATAACTTTTTCAATTACTTTATTAAAGTAATGTAACTAATTACTTTTGAGTACTTTTAGATTACTTTTCTAAATTTGTGAAAATTAAATAATAATAAATAAAAACATATACATCAACTCAAATACAGTTATCTAATAAGCATGTGTCATTCCTGTATAATAAACTCCTGAAACATTGGTGTTTTTTTAAACTGCTGTCTCTTTGTATATGATATGATAGGTAAAATGCATGACGTGACACAGAGCAGTTCTAGAAATGATGTTTATGTGCTCATGTACTCCTATATTGAGGCGGCAGAGGCTGACAACACTGCAAGCTTCAGTAGGCCTATTTGTATTAATGAAACTGCATGTTTTTGCCATTAATTTACAGGAAGGGCGGACTGGGAAAAACAAAAAATTCTGTTAAAATTCTGGAAATTATTAGGGCGTATGTCTCAGAACAGTCAGTGCAATTTGGGAAAGAAATCAGTGAAATCTGTATGTGGATGTGTGTAAATATTCAAATGTAATTGCCTTTGTAATCGTTAAAAATTTCATAAGTAACTTTAATTTAATTACTAATTTTTTCTTCGTAACTGTAACTAATTACAGTTACATTCATTTTGTAATTAAATTACGTAATGCTGTTACATGTAACTAGTTACTCCCCAACACTGCCTTTTAGATGTCAGATAGATGTCAATTAGATGTCTTTTAGATGTTTATGATTTAGAAGGTATATAAAACTGACATCTGAAAGGCGTATGTCAGACGTTTGTAGATGGCAGATGCTTTCCAGATCAACATTTCTTTAACAGACATCTTGCAGACGTAAGTGTGCTATCTGGGTAGTACCCTCCCCTGTCTACAACGTCACCGGGCCTCGTCCCGATCGGCCTGACGGAAAGTACGGCATGGCTCGTAACTCCCAAACGGTTGGTCGCAGAGCCACGTGCCTTATGTCACCGGAATCCTTGGCTCGAGCCGAACGAGACGCAGGTCTCAGATTGGCCCGTCGCTCTGACGAAATTTTCGGGTATTTTGGATTTTGTCGAAAACCTTCTTTTGCAACCTGGCGCCAGGTATTTGGCCCAGTCCCACCCAAATCAGCACAGAAAGCTTCTCTGGAGTCTGAGTGTCATAATCATCCAAAAATAGAGGAAATTTCCATTCACCTTGGCGAGGGGACCTCAAAACGTGCTAAGGTGGCGTGTCCGAGGTGGCTCGAATGGCTATAACTCCAGGAAGGAGTGAGATCCCTTCACCCAAATCGGCACACCTGTGCAGGGGCTCAGTCCGAGGCCAGGTGAAAAGGGACGCGGCGACAGGCCACTAGGTGGCGCCGTAAGCTGAAAAATAGGGAAATGTAATGTAAATGGACAATCAAACAAAGATGAAAACACCTGCAACACTGCGGGATGGTAGTACCCTCCCCTGTCTGCAACGTCACCGGCCTTGTCCCGATCGGCCTGACGGTGGAACTGCAGCGACGGAAAGTACGGCATCGCTCGTAACTCCCAAACGGTTGGTCGCAGAGCCACGTGCCTTATGTCACCGGAATCCTTGGCTCGAGCCGAACGAGACGCAGGTCTCAGATTGGCCCGTCGCTCTGACGAAATTTTCGGGTATTTTGGATTTTGTCGAAAACCTTCTTTTGCAACCTGGCGCCAGGTATTTGGCCCAGTCCCACCCAAATCAGCACAGAAAGCTTCTCTGGAGTCTGACTGTCAATAATCATCCAAAAATAGAGGAAATTTCCATTCACCTTGGCGAGGGGACCTCAAAGCGTGCTAAGGTGGCGTGTCCGAGGTGGCTCGAATGGCTATAACTCCAGGAAGGAGTGAGATCCCTTCACCCAAATCGGCACACCTGTGCAGGGGCTCAGTCCGAGGCCAGGTGAAAAAGGGCGCGGCGACAGGCCACTAGGTGTCGCTGTAAGCGACAACAAAATTAATACGAATCGAAAAAAAGGACAACCAAACAACATGGAGACAGTTACAGCTAGGCTGCAGTCAGTCCAATCTACTTTCAAAGTAAGGTCTGCGCTATGTTCGAACTAAACTACCCCACCAGGGGTCCGATTTTTCAAGAGCGCAAGTGACTTTGTTTCACAGGCGCACAACACAAATCTCGCATGTGACAGAACTCCCCATTCTGAAAGGAAAATAAATAAAAACTGTAAAAACCTCTTCTGCTTTGTTTCACCAACAATTTCAGGGGAGAGCGCGAACGCAGTCCCCCACTACCATAAATTATGCAGTCGAGATTCCCGCATTTGGGGAATTCGCAGGGTCAGCATGGCCGGAGTGCAATGGACAAGCCTCGCCCTGGGTGAACCGCCTTCTTGATCATGGTGTCTCCCCTGCCAGGTAAGTATGAAGGCCCAGGCGGTCAGCCAGAGGTGTGATTTGCATCTCTACCATCCTCACCAACGGTTAGCCCTCCGCCCCCCCTCCAGGAAAGGAAGGACGGGTGCCTTCCGTTACTGGCCTGGAAACTGCCAAGCTCATGGGCCGGTGCTTCCCAACGCCAGTTTTAGATGACTCTCTTTAAACAAACACACCTGATTCGATGCGTCACCTCGTCTGTGAAAGACTTCAAGACCTCAGGTGGGTGCATCGTTAGTGGAAGAGTCCAAGACCCCAGGTGGACACATCAGGAAAAAAGTTTGCAATAAACCACAGCATCTGCAACGGCAGCTCTCATTCCTTGTTCTGCTATTCGACACAATAAATGGCAATCCCCAAAAAGGGAAAGCACACCGTTCCTGGAGACACTGCAATACCAGGCCGATGCATGGAGTGGACGGAGCAAGCCCCGGCTCCAGCTCCGTGATCTAAAAATCCATTTAATATGTAGTCCCCGGATGGGGGACGTATCAGATATTAAACTGATAAGAACAGATACTACACTTGATCTTAGCCAAAAGGCCGAGAAGCGATGCTGCTAAGACGCAGCAGGGAGGAAGCCGGACACGGCGATGCCCATCTCGGCTTTGGTAAGTTTTGGGAGACCTAAAAACGCTGGGGGATGGTACCCTGATAGCACACATACATCTAGGAGACGTCTATTTGACATATGAATTTACATCTGCAAGATGTAGTTTTAAGGCTGTTTGCTCATCTGCAATACGTCTATTGGACGTCTCCTTTTAGCAGTGTTTGGAAGGTTACTTTGGAAATGTAATAGGTTACAGATTACAAGTTACCCTGTTTAAAATGTTATAGTAGTATAACTTTTTCAATTACTTTATTAAAGTAATGTAACTAATTACTTTTGAGTACTTTTAGATTACTTTTCTAAATTTGTGAAAATTAAATAATAATAAATAAAAACATATACATCAACTCAAATACAGTTATCTAATAAGCATGTGTCATTCCTGTATAATAAACTCCTGAAACATTGGTGTTTTTTTTAAACTGCTGTCTCTTTGTATATGATATGATAGGTAAAATGCATGATGTGACACAGAGCAGTTCTAGAAATGATGTTTATGTGCTCATGTACTCCTATATTGAGGCGGCAGAGGCTGACAACACTGCAAGCTTCAGTAGGCCTATTTGTATTAAATGAAACTGCATGTTTTTGCCATTAATTTACAGGAAGGGCGGACTGGGAAAAACAAAAAAATTCTGTTAAAATTCTGGAAATTATTAGGGCGTATGTCTCAGAACAGTCAGTGCAATTTGGGAAAGAAATCAGTGAAATCTGTATGTGGATGTGTGTAAATATTCAAATGTAATTGCCTTTGTAATCGTTAAAAATTTCATAAGTAACTTTAATTTAATTACTAATTTTCTTCGTAACTGTAACTAATTACAGTTACATTCATTTTGTAATTAAATTACGTAATGCTGTTACATGTAACTAGTTACTCCCAACACTGCCTTTTAGATGTCAGATAGATGTCAATTAGATGTCTTTTAGATGTTTATGATTTAGAAGGTATATAAAACTGACATCTGAAAGGCGTATGTCAGACGTTTGTAGATGGCAGATGCTTTCCAGATCAACATTTCTTTAACAGACATCTTGCAGACGTAAGTGTGCTATCTGGTAGTACCCTCCCCTGTCTACAACGTCACCGGGCCTCGTCCCGATCGGCCTGACGGAAAGTACGGGCATGGCTCGTAACTCCCAAACGGTTGGTCGCAGAGCCACGTGCCTTATGTCACCGGAATCCTTGGCTCGAGCCGAACGAGACGCAGGTCTCAGATTGGCCGTCGCTCTGACGAAATTTTCGGGTATTTTGGATTTTGTCGAAAACCTTCTTTTGCAACCTGGCGCCAGGTATTTGGCCCAGTCCCACCCAAATCAGCACAGAAAGCTCTCTGGAGTCTGAGTGTCAATAATCATCCAAAAATAGAGGAAATTTCCATTCACCTTGGCGAGGGGACCTCAAAGCGTGCTAAGGTGGCGTGTCCGAGGTGGCTCGAATGGCTATAACTCCAGGAAGGAGTGAGATCCCTTCACCCAAATCGGCACACCTGTGCAGGGGCTCAGTCCGAGGCCAGGTGAAAAAGGGCGCGGCGACAGGCCACTAGGTGTCGCTGTAAGCGACAACAAAATTAATACGAATCGAAAAAAAGGACAACCAAACAACATGGAGACAGTTACAGCTAGGCTGCAGTCAGTCCAATCTACTTTCAAAGTAAGGTCTGCGCTATGTTCGAACTAAACTACCCACCAGGGTCCGATTTTTCAAGAGCGCAAGTGAAGTAACCTTTGGAAGGTTACTTTGGAAATGTAATAGGTTACAGATTACAAGTTACCCTGTTTAAAATGTTATAGTAGTATAACTTTTTCAATTACTTTATTAAAGTAATGTAACTAATTACTTTTGAGTACTTTTAGATTACTTTTCTAAATTTGTGAAAATTAAATAATAATAAATAAAAACATATACATCAACTCAAATACAGTTATCTAATAAGCATGTGTCATTCCTGTATAATAAACTCCTGAAACATTGGTGTTTTTTTTAAACTGCTGTCTCTTTGTATATGATATGATAGGTAAAATGCATGACGTGACACAGAGCAGTTCTAGAAATGATGTTTATGTGCTCATGTACTCCTATATTGAGGCGGCAGAGGCTGACAACACTGCAAGCTTCAGTAGGCCTATTTGTATTAAATGAAACTGCATGTTTTTGCCATTAATTTACAGGAAGGGCGGACTGGGAAAAACAAAAAATTCTGTTAAAATTCTGGAAATTATTAGGGCGTATGTCTCAGAACAGTCAGTGCAATTTGGGAAAGAAATCAGTGAAATCTGTATGTGGATGTGTGTAAATATTCAAATGTAATTGCCTTTGTAATCGTTAAAAATTTCATAAGTAACTTTAATTTAATTACTAATTTTTTCTTCGTAACTGTAACTAATTACAGTTACATTCATTTTGTAATTAAATTACGTAATGCTGTTACATGTAACTAGTTACTCCCCAACACTGCCTTTTAGATGTCAGATAGATGTCAATTAGATGTCTTTTAGATGTTTATGATTTAGAAGGTATATAAAACTGACATCTGAAAGGCGTATGTCAGACGTTTGTAGATGGCAGATGCTTTCCAGATCAACAGTTCTTTAACAGACATCTTGCAGACGTAAGTGTGCTATCTGGGTAGTACCCTCCCCTGTCTACAACGTCACCGGGCCTCGTCCCGATCGGCCTGACGGAAAGTACGGCATGGCTCGTAACTCCCAAACGGTTGGTCGCAGAGCCACGTGCCTTATGACACCGGAATCCTTGGCTCGAGCCGAACGAGACGCAGGTCTCAGATTGGCCCGTCGCTCTGACGAAATTTTCGGGTATTTTGGATTTTGTCGAAAACCTTCTTTTGCAACCTGGCGCCAGGTATTTGGCCCAGTCCCACCCAAATCAGCACAGAAAGCTTCTCTGGAGTCTGAGTGTCAATAATCATCCAAAAATAGAGGAAATTTCCATTCACCTTGGCGAGGGGACCTCAAAGCGTGCTAAGGTGGCGTGTCCGAGGTGGCTCGAATGGCTATAACTCCAGGAAGGAGTGAGATCCCTTCACCCAAATCGGCACACCTGTGCAGGGGCTCAGTCCGAGGCCAGGTGAAAAAGGGCGCGGCGACAGGCCACTAGGTGTCGCTGTAAGCGACAACAAAATTAATACGAATCGAAAAAAAGGACAACCAAACAACATGGAGACAGTTACAGCTAGGCTGCAGTCAGTCCAATCTACTTTCAAAGTAAGGTCTGCGCTATGTTCGAACTAAACTACCCACCAGGGTCCGATTTTTCAAGAGCGCAAGTGACTTTGTTTCACAGGCGCACAACACAAATCTCGCATGTGACAGAACTCCCCATTCTGAAAGGAAAATAAATAAAAAACTGTAAAAACCTCTTCTGCTTTGTTTCACCAACAATTTCAGGGGAGAGCGCGAACGCAGTCCCCCACTACCATAAATTATGCAGTCGAGATTCCCGCATTTGGGGAATTCGCAGGGGTCAGCATGGCCGGAGTGCAATGGACAAGCCTCGCCCTGGGTGAACCGCCTTCTTGATCATGGTGTCTCCCCTGCCAGGTAAGTATGAAGGCCCAGGCGGTCAGCCAGAGGTGTGATTTGCATCTCTACCATCCTCACCAACGGTTAGCCCTCCGCCCCCCCTCCAGGAAAGGAAGGACGGGTGCCTTCCGTTACTGGCCTGGAAACTGCCAAGCTCATGGGCCGGTGCTTCCCAACGCCAGTTTTAGATGACTCTCTTTAAACAAACACACCTGATTCGATGCGTCACCTCGTCTGTGAAAGACTTCAAGACCTCAGGTGGGTGCATCGTTAGTGGAAGAGTCCAAGACCCCAGGTGGACACATCAGGAAAAAAGTTTGCAATAAACCACAGCATCTGCAACGGCAGCTCTCATTCCTTGTTCTGCTATTCGACACAATAAATGGCAATCCCCAAAAAGGGAAAGCACACCGTTCCTGGAGACACTGCAATACCAGGCCGATGCATGGAGTGGACGGAGCAAGCCCCGGCTCCAGCTCCGTGATCTAAAAATCCATTTAATATGTAGTCCCCGGATGGGGGACGTATCAGATATTAAACTGATAAGAACAGATACTACACTTGATCTTAGCCAAAAGGCCGAGAAGCGATGCTGCTAAGACGCAGCAGGGAGGAAGCCGGACACGGCGATGCCCATCTCGGCTTTGGTAAGTTTTGGGAGACCTAAAAACGCTGGGGGATGGTACCCTGATAGCACACATACATCTAGGAGACGTCTATTTGACATATGAATTTACATCTGCAAGATGTAGTTTTAAGGCTGTTTGCTCATCTGCAATACGTCTATTGGACGTCTCCTTTTAGCAGTGTTTGGAAGGTTACTTTGGAAATGTAATAGGTTACAGATTACAAGTTACCCTGTTTAAAATGTTATAGTAGTATAACTTTTTCAATTACTTTATTAAAGTAATGTAACTAATTACTTTTGAGTACTTTTAGATTACTTTTCTAAATTTGTGAAAATTAAATAATAATAAATAAAAACATATACATCAACTCAAATACAGTTATCTAATAAGCATGTGTCATTCCTGTATAATAAACTCCTGAAACATTGGTGTTTTTTTAAACTGCTGTCTCTTTGTATATGATATGATAGGTAAAATGCATGATGTGACACAGAGCAGTTCTAGAAATGATGTTTATGTGCTCATGTACTCCTATATTGAGGCGGCAGAGGCTGACAACACTGCAAGCTTCAGTAGGCCTATTTGTATTAAATGAAACTGCATGTTTTTGCCATTAATTTACAGGAAGGGCGGACTGGGAAAAACAAAAAATTCTGTTAAAATTCTGGAAATTATTAGGGCGTATGTCTCAGAACAGTCAGTGCAATTTGGGAAAGAAATCAGTGAAATCTGTATGTGGATGTGTGTAAATATTCAAATGTAATTGCCTTTGTAATCGTTAAAAATTTCATAAGTAACTTTAATTTAATTACTAATTTTTTCTTCGTAACTGTAACTAATTACAGTTACATTCATTTTGTAATTAAATTACGTAATGCTGTTACATGTAACTAGTTACTCCCCAACACTGCCTTTTAGATGTCAGATAGATGTCAATTAGATGTCTTTTAGATGTTTATGATTTAGAAGGTATATAAAACTGACATCTGAAAGGCGTATGTCAGACGTTTGTAGATGGCAGATGCTTTCCAGATCAACAGTTCTTTAACAGACATCTTGCAGACGTAAGTGTGCTATCTGGGTAGTACCCTCCCCTGTCTACAACGTCACCGGGCCTCGTCCCGATCGGCCTGACGGAAAGTACGGCATGGCTCGTAACTCCCAAACGGTTGGTCGCAGAGCCACGTGCCTTATGACACCGGAATCCTTGGCTCGAGCCGAACGAGACGCAGGTCTCAGATTGGCCCGTCGCTCTGACGAAATTTTCGGGTATTTTGGATTTTGTCGAAAACCTTCTTTTGCAACCTGGCGCCAGGTATTTGGCCCAGTCCCACCCAAATCAGCACAGAAAGCTTCTCTGGAGTCTGAGTGTCAATAATCATCCAAAAATAGAGGAAATTTCCATTCACCTTGGCGAGGGGACCTCAAAACGTGCTAAGGTGGCGTGTCCGAGGTGGCTCGAATGGCTATAACTCCAGGAAGGAGTGAGATCCCTTCACCCAAATCGGCACACCTGTGCAGGGGCTCAGTCCGAGGCCAGGCGAAAAGGGACGCGGCGACAGGCCACTAGGTGGCGCCGTAAGCTGAAAAATAGGGAAAATGTAATGTAAATGGACAATCAAACAAAGATGAAAACACCTGCAACACTGCGGGATGGTAGTACCCTCCCCTGTCTGCAACGTCACCGGGCCTTGTCCCGATCGGCCTGACGGTGGAACTGCAGCGACGGAAAGTACGGCATCGCTCGTAACTCCCAAACGGTTGGTCGCAGAGCCACGTGCCTCATGTCACCGGAATCCTTGGCTCGAGCCGAACGAGACGCAGGTCTCAGATTGGCCCGTCGCTCTGACGAAATTTTCGGGTATTTTGGATTTTGTCGAAAACCTTCTTTTGCAACCTGGCGCCAGGTATTTGGCCCAGTCCCACCCAAATCAGCACAGAAAGCTTCTCTGGAGTCTGAGTGTCAATAATCATCCAAAAATAGAGGAAATTTCCATTCACCTTGGCGAGGGGACCTCAAAGCGTGCTAAGGTGGCGTGTCCGAGGTGGCTCGAATGGCTATAACTCCAGGAAGGAGTGAGATCCCTTCACCCAAATCGGCACACCTGTGCAGGGGCTCAGTCCGAGGCCAGGTGAAAAAGGGCGCGGCGACAGGCCACTAGGTGTCGCTGTAAGCGACAACAAAATTAATACGAATCGAAAAAAAGGACAACCAAACAACATGGAGACAGTTACAGCTAGGCTGCAGTCAGTCCAATCTACTTTCAAAGTAAGGTCTGCGCTATGTTCGAACTAAACTACCCACCAGGGTCCGATTTTTCAAGAGCGCAAGTGAAGTAACCTTTGGAAGGTTACTTTGGAAATGTAATAGGTTACAGATTACAAGTTACCCTGTTTAAAATGTTATAGTAGTATAACTTTTTCAATTACTTTATTAAAGTAATGTAACTAATTACTTTTGAGTACTTTTAGATTACTTTTCTAAATTTGTGAAAATTAAATAATAATAAATAAAAACATATACATCAACTCAAATACAGTTATCTAATAAGCATGTGTCATTCCTGTATAATAAACTCCTGAAACATTGGTGTTTTTTTAAACTGCTGTCTCTTTGTATATGATATGATAGGTAAAATGCATGACGTGACACAGAGCAGTTCTAGAAATGATGTTTATGTGCTCATGTACTCCTATATTGAGGCGGCAGAGGCTGACAACACTGCAAGCTTCAGTAGGCCTATTTGTATTAAATGAAACTGCATGTTTTTGCCATTAATTTACAGGAAGGGCGGACTGGGAAAAACAAAAAATTCTGTTAAAATTCTGGAAATTATTAGGGCGTATGTCTCAGAACAGTCAGTGCAATTTGGGAAAGAAATCAGTGAAATCTGTATGTGGATGTGTGTAAATATTCAAATGTAATTGCCTTTGTAATCGTTAAAAATTTCATAAGTAACTTTAATTTAATTACTAATTTTTTCTTCGTAACTGTAACTAATTACAGTTACATTCATTTTGTAATTAAATTACGTAATGCTGTTACATGTAACTAGTTACTCCCCAACACTGCCTTTTAGATGTCAGATAGATGTCAATTAGATGTCTTTTAGATGTTTATGATTTAGAAGGTATATAAAACTGACATCTGAAAGGCGTATGTCAGACGTTTGTAGATGGCAGATGCTTTCCAGATCAACAGTTCTTTAACAGACATCTTGCAGACGTAAGTGTGCTATCTGGGTAGTACCCTCCCCTGTCTACAACGTCACCGGGCCTCGTCCCGATCGGCCTGACGGAAAGTACGGCATGGCTCGTAACTCCCAAACGGTTGGTCGCAGAGCCACGTGCCTTATGACACCGGAATCCTTGGCTCGAGCCGAACGAGACGCAGGTCTCAGATTGGCCCGTCGCTCTGACGAAATTTTCGGGTATTTTGGATTTTGTCGAAAACCTTCTTTTGCAACCTGGCGCCAGGTATTTGGCCCAGTCCCACCCAAATCAGCACAGAAAGCTTCTCTGGAGTCTGAGTGTCAATAATCATCCAAAAATAGAGGAAATTTCCATTCACCTTGGCGAGGGGACCTCAAAACGTGCTAAGGTGGCGTGTCCGAGGTGGCTCGAATGGCTATAACTCCAGGAAGGAGTGAGATCCCTTCACCCAAATCGGCACACCTGTGCAGGGGCTCAGTCCGAGGCCAGGCGAAAAGGGACGCGGCGACAGGCCACTAGGTGGCGCCGTAAGCTGAAAAATAGGGAAAATGTAATGTAAATGGACAATCAAACAAAGATGAAAACACCTGCAACACTGCGGGATGGTAGTACCCTCCCCTGTCTGCAACGTCACCGGGCCTTGTCCCGATCGGCCTGACGGTGGAACTGCAGCGACGGAAAGTACGGCATCGCTCGTAACTCCCAAACGGTTGGTCGCAGAGCCACGTGCCTTATGTCACCGGAATCCTTGGCTCGAGCCGAACGAGACGCAGGTTTTGGATTTCGAACCTTTTGCCAACCTGGCGCCAGGTATTTGCCCAGTCCCACCCAAATCAGCACAGAAAGCTTCTCTGGAGTCTGAGTGTCAATAATCATCCAAAAATAGAGGAAATTTCCATTCACCTTGGCGAGGGGACCTCAAAGCGTGCTAAGGTGGCGTGTCCGAGGTGGCTCGAATGGCTATAACTCCAGGAAGGAGTGAGATCCCTTCACCCAAATCGGCACACCTGTGCAGGGGCTCAGTCCGAGGCCAGGTTGAAAAAGGGCGCGGCGACAGGCCACTAGGTGTCGCTGTAGCGACAACAAAAATTAATACGAATCGAAAAAAAAGGACAACCAAACAACATGGAGACAGTTACAGCTAGGCTGCAGTCAGTCCAATCTACTTTCAAAGTAAGGTCTGCGCTATGTTCGAACTAAACTACCCACCAGGGTCCGATTTTTCAAGAGCGCAAGTGACTTTGTTTCACAGGCGCACAACACAAATCTCGCATGTGACAGAACTCCCCATTCTGAAAGGAAAATAAATAAAAAACTGTAAAAACCTCTTCTGCTTTGTTTCACCAACAATTTCAGGGGAGAGCGCGAACGCAGTCCCCCACTACCATAAATTATGCAGTCGAGATTCCCGCATTTGGGGAATTCGCAGGGGTCAGCATGGCCGGAGTGCAATGGACAAGCCTCGCCCTGGGTGAACCGCCTTCTTGATCATGGTGTCTCCCCTGCCAGGTAAGTATGAAGGCCCAGGCGGTCAGCCAGAGGTGTGATTTGCATCTCTACCATCCTCACCAACGGTTAGCCCTCCGCCCCCCCTCCAGGAAAGGAAGGACGGGTGCCTTCCGTTACTGGCCTGGAAACTGCCAAGCTCATGGGCCGGTGCTTCCCAACGCCAGTTTTAGATGACTCTCTTTAAACAAACACACCTGATTCGATGCGTCACCTCGTCTGTGAAAGACTTCAAGACCTCAGGTGGGTGCATCGTTAGTGGAAGAGTCCAAGACCCCAGGTGGACACATCAGGAAAAAAGTTTGCAATAAACCACAGCATCTGCAACGGCAGCTCTCATTCCTTGTTCTGCTATTCGACACAATAAATGGCAATCCCCAAAAAGGGAAAGCACACCGTTCCTGGAGACACTGCAATACCAGGCCGATGCATGGAGTGGACGGAGCAAGCCCCGGCTCCAGCTCCGTGATCTAAAAATCCATTTAATATGTAGTCCCCGGATGGGGGACGTATCAGATATTAAACTGATAAGAACAGATACTACACTTGATCTTAGCCAAAAGGCCGAGAAGCGATGCTGCTAAGACGCAGCAGGGAGGAAGCCGGACACGGCGATGCCCATCTCGGCTTTGGTAAGTTTTGGGAGACCTAAAAACGCTGGGGGATGGTACCCTGATAGCACACATACATCTAGGAGACGTCTATTTGACATATGAATTTACATCTGCAAGATGTAGTTTTAAGGCTGTTTGCTCATCTGCAATACGTCTATTGGACGTCTCCTTTTAGCAGTGTTTGGAAGGTTACTTTGGAAATGTAATAGGTTACAGATTACAAGTTACCCTGTTTAAAATGTTATAGTAGTATAACTTTTTCAATTACTTTATTAAAGTAATGTAACTAATTACTTTTGAGTACTTTTAGATTACTTTTCTAAATTTGTGAAAATTAAATAATAATAAATAAAAACATATACATCAACTCAAATACAGTTATCTAATAAGCATGTGTCATTCCTGTATAATAAACTCCTGAAACATTGGTGTTTTTTTAAACTGCTGTCTCTTTGTATATGATATGATAGGTAAAATGCATGACGTGACACAGAGCAGTTCTAGAAATGATGTTTATGTGCTCATGTACTCCTATATTGAGGCGGCAGAGGCTGACAACACTGCAAGCTTCAGTAGGCCTATTTGTATTAAATGAAACTGCATGTTTTTGCCATTAATTTACAGGAAGGGCGGACTGGGAAAAACAAAAAATTCTGTTAAAATTCTGGAAATTATTAGGGCGTATGTCTCAGAACAGTCAGTGCAATTTGGGAAAGAAATCAGTGAAATCTGTATGTGGATGTGTGTAAATATTCAAATGTAATTGCCTTTGTAATCGTTAAAAATTTCATAAGTAACTTTAATTTAATTACTAATTTTTTCTTCGTAACTGTAACTAATTACAGTTACATTCATTTTGTAATTAAATTACGTAATGCTGTTACATGTAACTAGTTACTCCCCAACACTGCCTTTTAGATGTCAGATAGATGTCAATTAGATGTCTTTTAGATGTTTATGATTTAGAAGGTATATAAAACTGACATCTGAAAGGCGTATGTCAGACGTTTGTAGATGGCAGATGCTTTCCAGATCAACAGTTCTTTAACAGACATCTTGCAGACGTAAGTGTGCTATCTGGGTAGTACCCTCCCCTGTCTACAACGTCACCGGGCCTCGTCCCGATCGGCCTGACGGAAAGTACGGCATGGCTCGTAACTCCCAAACGGTTGGTCGCAGAGCCACGTGCCTTATGACACCGGAATCCTTGGCTCGAGCCGAACGAGACGCAGGTCTCAGATTGGCCCGTCGCTCTGACGAAATTTTCGGGTATTTTGGATTTTGTCGAAAACCTTCTTTTGCAACCTGGCGCCAGGTATTTGGCCCAGTCCCACCCAAATCAGCACAGAAAGCTTCTCTGGAGTCTGAGTGTCAATAATCATCCAAAAATAGAGGAAATTTCCATTCACCTTGGCGAGGGGACCTCAAAACGTGCTAAGGTGGCGTGTCCGAGGTGGCTCGAATGGCTATAACTCCAGGAAGGAGTGAGATCCCTTCACCCAAATCGGCACACCTGTGCAGGGGCTCAGTCCGAGGCCAGGCGAAAAGGGACGCGGCGACAGGCCACTAGGTGGCGCCGTAAGCTGAAAAATAGGGAAAATGTAATGTAAATGGACAATCAAACAAAGATGAAAACACCTGCAACACTGCGGGATGGTAGTACCCTCCCCTGTCTGCAACGTCACCGGGCCTTGTCCCGATCGGCCTGACGGTGGAACTGCAGCGACGGAAAGTACGGCATCGCTCGTAACTCCCAAACGGTTGGTCGCAGAGCCACGTGCCTTATGTCACCGGAATCCTTGGCTCGAGCCGAACGAGACGCAGGTCTCAGATTGGCCCGTCGCTCTGACGAAATTTTCGGGTATTTTGGATTTTGTCGAAAACCTTCTTTTGCAACCTGGCGCCAGGTATTTGGCCCAGTCCCACCCAAATCAGCACAGAAAGCTTCTCTGGAGTCTGAGTGTCAATAATCATCCAAAAATAGAGGAAATTTCCATTCACCTTGGCGAGGGGACCTCAAAGCGTGCTAAGGTGGCGTGTCCGAGGTGGCTCGAATGGCTATAACTCCAGGAAGGAGTGAGATCCCTTCACCCAAATCGGCACACCTGTGCAGGGGCTCAGTCCGAGGCCAGGTGAAAAAGGGCGCGGCGACAGGCCACTAGGTGTCGCTGTAAGCGACAACAAAATTAATACGAATCGAAAAAAAGGACAACCAAACAACATGGAGACAGTTACAGCTAGGCTGCAGTCAGTCCAATCTACTTTCAAAGTAAGGTCTGCGCTATGTTCGAACTAAACTACCCACCAGGGTCCGATTTTTCAAGAGCGCAAGTGACTTTGTTTCACAGGCGCACAACACAAATCTCGCATGTGACAGAACTCCCCATTCTGAAAGGAAAATAAATAAAAAACTGTAAAAACCTCTTCTGCTTTGTTTCACCAACAATTTCAGGGGAGAGCGCGAACGCAGTCCCCCACTACCATAAATTATGCAGTCGAGATTCCCGCATTTGGGGAATTCGCAGGGGTCAGCATGGCCGGAGTGCAATGGACAAGCCTCGCCCTGGGTGAACCGCCTTCTTGATCATGGTGTCTCCCCTGCCAGGTAAGTATGAAGGCCCAGGCGGTCAGCCAGAGGTGTGATTTGCATCTCTACCATCCTCACCAACGGTTAGCCCTCCGCCCCCCCTCCAGGAAAGGAAGGACGGGTGCCTTCCGTTACTGGCCTGGAAACTGCCAAGCTCATGGGCCGGTGCTTCCCAACGCCAGTTTTAGATGACTCTCTTTAAACAAACACACCTGATTCGATGCGTCACCTCGTCTGTGAAAGACTTCAAGACCTCAGGTGGGTGCATCGTTAGTGGAAGAGTCCAAGACCCCAGGTGGACACATCAGGAAAAAAGTTTGCAATAAACCACAGCATCTGCAACGGCAGCTCTCATTCCTTGTTCTGCTATTCGACACAATAAATGGCAATCCCCAAAAAGGGAAAGCACACCGTTCCTGGAGACACTGCAATACCAGGCCGATGCATGGAGTGGACGGAGCAAGCCCCGGCTCCAGCTCCGTGATCTAAAAATCCATTTAATATGTAGTCCCCGGATGGGGGACGTATCAGATATTAAACTGATAAGAACAGATACTACACTTGATCTTAGCCAAAAGGCCGAGAAGCGATGCTGCTAAGACGCAGCAGGGAGGAAGCCGGACACGGCGATGCCCATCTCGGCTTTGGTAAGTTTTGGGAGACCTAAAAACGCTGGGGGATGGTACCCTGATAGCACACATACATCTAGGAGACGTCTATTTGACATATGAATTTACATCTGCAAGATGTAGTTTTAAGGCTGTTTGCTCATCTGCAATACGTCTATTGGACGTCTCCTTTTAGCAGTGTTTGGAAGGTTACTTTGGAAATGTAATAGGTTACAGATTACAAGTTACCCTGTTTAAAATGTTATAGTAGTATAACTTTTTCAATTACTTTATTAAAGTAATGTAACTAATTACTTTTGAGTACTTTTAGATTACTTTTCTAAATTTGTGAAAATTAAATAATAATAAATAAAAACATATACATCAACTCAAATACAGTTATCTAATAAGCATGTGTCATTCCTGTATAATAAACTCCTGAAACATTGGTGTTTTTTTAAACTGCTGTCTCTTTGTATATGATATGATAGGTAAAATGCATGACGTGACACAGAGCAGTTCTAGAAATGATGTTTATGTGCTCATGTACTCCTATATTGAGGCGGCAGAGGCTGACAACACTGCAAGCTTCAGTAGGCCTATTTGTATTAAATGAAACTGCATGTTTTTGCCATTAATTTACAGGAAGGGCGGACTGGGAAAAACAAAAAATTCTGTTAAAATTCTGGAAATTATTAGGGCGTATGTCTCAGAACAGTCAGTGCAATTTGGGAAAGAAATCAGTGAAATCTGTATGTGGATGTGTGTAAATATTCAAATGTAATTGCCTTTGTAATCGTTAAAAATTTCATAAGTAACTTTAATTTAATTACTAATTTTTTCTTCGTAACTGTAACTAATTACAGTTACATTCATTTTGTAATTAAATTACGTAATGCTGTTACATGTAACTAGTTACTCCCCAACACTGCCTTTTAGATGTCAGATAGATGTCAATTAGATGTCTTTTAGATGTTTATGATTTAGAAGGTATATAAAACTGACATCTGAAAGGCGTATGTCAGACGTTTGTAGATGGCAGATGCTTTCCAGATCAACAGTTCTTTAACAGACATCTTGCAGACGTAAGTGTGCTATCTGGGTAGTACCCTCCCCTGTCTACAACGTCACCGGGCCTCGTCCCGATCGGCCTGACGGAAAGTACGGCATGGCTCGTAACTCCCAAACGGTTGGTCGCAGAGCCACGTGCCTTATGACACCGGAATCCTTGGCTCGAGCCGAACGAGACGCAGGTCTCAGATTGGCCCGTCGCTCTGACGAAATTTTCGGGTATTTTGGATTTTGTCGAAAACCTTCTTTTGCAACCTGGCGCCAGGTATTTGGCCCAGTCCCACCCAAATCAGCACAGAAAGCTTCTCTGGAGTCTGAGTGTCAATAATCATCCAAAAATAGAGGAAATTTCCATTCACCTTGGCGAGGGGACCTCAAAACGTGCTAAGGTGGCGTGTCCGAGGTGGCTCGAATGGCTATAACTCCAGGAAGGAGTGAGATCCCTTCACCCAAATCGGCACACCTGTGCAGGGGCTCAGTCCGAGGCCAGGCGAAAAGGGACGCGGCGACAGGCCACTAGGTGGCGCCGTAAGCTGAAAAATAGGGAAAATGTAATGTAAATGGACAATCAAACAAAGATGAAAACACCTGCAACACTGCGGGATGGTAGTACCCTCCCCTGTCTGCAACGTCACCGGGCCTTGTCCCGATCGGCCTGACGGTGGAACTGCAGCGACGGAAAGTACGGCATCGCTCGTAACTCCCAAACGGTTGGTCGCAGAGCCACGTGCCTTATGTCACCGGAATCCTTGGCTCGAGCCGAACGAGACGCAGGTCTCAGATTGGCCCGTCGCTCTGACGAAATTTTCGGGTATTTTGGATTTTGTCGAAAACCTTCTTTTGCAACCTGGCGCCAGGTATTTGGCCCAGTCCCACCCAAATCAGCACAGAAAGCTTCTCTGGAGTCTGAGTGTCAATAATCATCCAAAAATAGAGGAAATTTCCATTCACCTTGGCGAGGGGACCTCAAAGCGTGCTAAGGTGGCGTGTCCGAGGTGGCTCGAATGGCTATAACTCCAGGAAGGAGTGAGATCCCTTCACCCAAATCGGCACACCTGTGCAGGGGCTCAGTCCGAGGCCAGGTGAAAAAGGGCGCGGCGACAGGCCACTAGGTGTCGCTGTAAGCGACAACAAAATTAATACGAATCGAAAAAAAGGACAACCAAACAACATGGAGACAGTTACAGCTAGGCTGCAGTCAGTCCAATCTACTTTCAAAGTAAGGTCTGCGCTATGTTCGAACTAAACTACCCACCAGGGTCCGATTTTTCAAGAGCGCAAGTGACTTTGTTTCACAGGCGCACAACACAAATCTCGCATGTGACAGAACTCCCCATTCTGAAAGGAAAATAAATAAAAAACTGTAAAAACCTCTTCTGCTTTGTTTCACCAACAATTTCAGGGGAGAGCGCGAACGCAGTCCCCCACTACCATAAATTATGCAGTCGAGATTCCCGCATTTGGGGAATTCGCAGGGGTCAGCATGGCCGGAGTGCAATGGACAAGCCTCGCCCTGGGTGAACCGCCTTCTTGATCATGGTGTCTCCCCTGCCAGGTAAGTATGAAGGCCCAGGCGGTCAGCCAGAGGTGTGATTTGCATCTCTACCATCCTCACCAACGGTTAGCCCTCCGCCCCCCCTCCAGGAAAGGAAGGACGGGTGCCTTCCGTTACTGGCCTGGAAACTGCCAAGCTCATGGGCCGGTGCTTCCCAACGCCAGTTTTAGATGACTCTCTTTAAACAAACACACCTGATTCGATGCGTCACCTCGTCTGTGAAAGACTTCAAGACCTCAGGTGGGTGCATCGTTAGTGGAAGAGTCCAAGACCCCAGGTGGACACATCAGGAAAAAAGTTTGCAATAAACCACAGCATCTGCAACGGCAGCTCTCATTCCTTGTTCTGCTATTCGACACAATAAATGGCAATCCCCAAAAAGGGAAAGCACACCGTTCCTGGAGACACTGCAATACCAGGCCGATGCATGGAGTGGACGGAGCAAGCCCCGGCTCCAGCTCCGTGATCTAAAAATCCATTTAATATGTAGTCCCCGGATGGGGGACGTATCAGATATTAAACTGATAAGAACAGATACTACACTTGATCTTAGCCAAAAGGCCGAGAAGCGATGCTGCTAAGACGCAGCAGGGAGGAAGCCGGACACGGCGATGCCCATCTCGGCTTTGGTAAGTTTTGGGAGACCTAAAAACGCTGGGGGATGGTACCCTGATAGCACACATACATCTAGGAGACGTCTATTTGACATATGAATTTACATCTGCAAGATGTAGTTTTAAGGCTGTTTGCTCATCTGCAATACGTCTATTGGACGTCTCCTTTTAGCAGTGTTTGGAAGGTTACTTTGGAAATGTAATAGGTTACAGATTACAAGTTACCCTGTTTAAAATGTTATAGTAGTATAACTTTTTCAATTACTTTATTAAAGTAATGTAACTAATTACTTTTGAGTACTTTTAGATTACTTTTCTAAATTTGTGAAAATTAAATAATAATAAATAAAAACATATACATCAACTCAAATACAGTTATCTAATAAGCATGTGTCATTCCTGTATAATAAACTCCTGAAACATTGGTGTTTTTTTAAACTGCTGTCTCTTTGTATATGATATGATAGGTAAAATGCATGACGTGACACAGAGCAGTTCTAGAAATGATGTTTATGTGCTCATGTACTCCTATATTGAGGCGGCAGAGGCTGACAACACTGCAAGCTTCAGTAGGCCTATTTGTATTAAATGAAACTGCATGTTTTTGCCATTAATTTACAGGAAGGGCGGACTGGGAAAAACAAAAAATTCTGTTAAAATTCTGGAAATTATTAGGGCGTATGTCTCAGAACAGTCAGTGCAATTTGGGAAAGAAATCAGTGAAATCTGTATGTGGATGTGTGTAAATATTCAAATGTAATTGCCTTTGTAATCGTTAAAAATTTCATAAGTAACTTTAATTTAATTACTAATTTTTTCTTCGTAACTGTAACTAATTACAGTTACATTCATTTTGTAATTAAATTACGTAATGCTGTTACATGTAACTAGTTACTCCCCAACACTGCCTTTTAGATGTCAGATAGATGTCAATTAGATGTCTTTTAGATGTTTATGATTTAGAAGGTATATAAAACTGACATCTGAAAGGCGTATGTCAGACGTTTGTAGATGGCAGATGCTTTCCAGATCAACAGTTCTTTAACAGACATCTTGCAGACGTAAGTGTGCTATCTGGGTAGTACCCTCCCCTGTCTACAACGTCACCGGGCCTCGTCCCGATCGGCCTGACGGAAAGTACGGCATGGCTCGTAACTCCCAAACGGTTGGTCGCAGAGCCACGTGCCTTATGACACCGGAATCCTTGGCTCGAGCCGAACGAGACGCAGGTCTCAGATTGGCCCGTCGCTCTGACGAAATTTTCGGGTATTTTGGATTTTGTCGAAAACCTTCTTTTGCAACCTGGCGCCAGGTATTTGGCCCAGTCCCACCCAAATCAGCACAGAAAGCTTCTCTGGAGTCTGAGTGTCAATAATCATCCAAAAATAGAGGAAATTTCCATTCACCTTGGCGAGGGGACCTCAAAGCGTGCTAAGGTGGCGTGTCCGAGGTGGCTCGAATGGCTATAACTCCAGGAAGGAGTGAGATCCCTTCACCCAAATCGGCACACCTGTGCAGGGGCTCAGTCCGAGGCCAGGTGAAAAAGGGCGCGGCGACAGGCCACTAGGTGTCGCTGTAAGCGACAACAAAATTAATACGAATCGAAAAAAAGGACAACCAAACAACATGGAGACAGTTACAGCTAGGCTGCAGTCAGTCCAATCTACTTTCAAAGTAAGGTCTGCGCTATGTTCGAACTAAACTACCCACCAGGGTCCGATTTTTCAAGAGCGCAAGTGACTTTGTTTCACAGGCGCACAACACAAATCTCGCATGTGACAGAACTCCCCATTCTGAAAGGAAAATAAATAAAAAACTGTAAAAACCTCTTCTGCTTTGTTTCACCAACAATTTCAGGGGAGAGCGCGAACGCAGTCCCCCACTACCATAAATTATGCAGTCGAGATTCCCGCATTTGGGGAATTCGCAGGGGTCAGCATGGCCGGAGTGCAATGGACAAGCCTCGCCCTGGGTGAACCGCCTTCTTGATCATGGTGTCTCCCCTGCCAGGTAAGTATGAAGGCCCAGGCGGTCAGCCAGAGGTGTGATTTGCATCTCTACCATCCTCACCAACGGTTAGCCCTCCGCCCCCCCTCCAGGAAAGGAAGGACGGGTGCCTTCCGTTACTGGCCTGGAAACTGCCAAGCTCATGGGCCGGTGCTTCCCAACGCCAGTTTTAGATGACTCTCTTTAAACAAACACACCTGATTCGATGCGTCACCTCGTCTGTGAAAGACTTCAAGACCTCAGGTGGGTGCATCGTTAGTGGAAGAGTCCAAGACCCCAGGTGGACACATCAGGAAAAAAGTTTGCAATAAACCACAGCATCTGCAACGGCAGCTCTCATTCCTTGTTCTGCTATTCGACACAATAAATGGCAATCCCCAAAAAGGGAAAGCACACCGTTCCTGGAGACACTGCAATACCAGGCCGATGCATGGAGTGGACGGAGCAAGCCCCGGCTCCAGCTCCGTGATCTAAAAATCCATTTAATATGTAGTCCCCGGATGGGGGACGTATCAGATATTAAACTGATAAGAACAGATACTACACTTGATCTTAGCCAAAAGGCCGAGAAGCGATGCTGCTAAGACGCAGCAGGGAGGAAGCCGGACACGGCGATGCCCATCTCGGCTTTGGTAAGTTTTGGGAGACCTAAAAACGCTGGGGGATGGTACCCTGATAGCACACATACATCTAGGAGACGTCTATTTGACATATGAATTTACATCTGCAAGATGTAGTTTTAAGGCTGTTTGCTCATCTGCAATACGTCTATTGGACGTCTCCTTTTAGCAGTGTTTGGAAGGTTACTTTGGAAATGTAATAGGTTACAGATTACAAGTTACCCTGTTTAAAATGTTATAGTAGTATAACTTTTTCAATTACTTTATTAAAGTAATGTAACTAATTACTTTTGAGTACTTTTAGATTACTTTTCTAAATTTGTGAAAATTAAATAATAATAAATAAAAACATATACATCAACTCAAATACAGTTATCTAATAAGCATGTGTCATTCCTGTATAATAAACTCCTGAAACATTGGTGTTTTTTTAAACTGCTGTCTCTTTGTATATGATATGATAGGTAAAATGCATGACGTGACACAGAGCAGTTCTAGAAATGATGTTTATGTGCTCATGTACTCCTATATTGAGGCGGCAGAGGCTGACAACACTGCAAGCTTCAGTAGGCCTATTTGTATTAAATGAAACTGCATGTTTTTGCCATTAATTTACAGGAAGGGCGGACTGGGAAAAACAAAAAATTCTGTTAAAATTCTGGAAATTATTAGGGCGTATGTCTCAGAACAGTCAGTGCAATTTGGGAAAGAAATCAGTGAAATCTGTATGTGGATGTGTGTAAATATTCAAATGTAATTGCCTTTGTAATCGTTAAAAATTTCATAAGTAACTTTAATTTAATTACTAATTTTTTCTTCGTAACTGTAACTAATTACAGTTACATTCATTTTGTAATTAAATTACGTAATGCTGTTACATGTAACTAGTTACTCCCCAACACTGCCTTTTAGATGTCAGATAGATGTCAATTAGATGTCTTTTAGATGTTTATGATTTAGAAGGTATATAAAACTGACATCTGAAAGGCGTATGTCAGACGTTTGTAGATGGCAGATGCTTTCCAGATCAACAGTTCTTTAACAGACATCTTGCAGACGTAAGTGTGCTATCTGGGTAGTACCCTCCCCTGTCTACAACGTCACCGGGCCTCGTCCCGATCGGCCTGACGGAAAGTACGGCATGGCTCGTAACTCCCAAACGGTTGGTCGCAGAGCCACGTGCCTTATGACACCGGAATCCTTGGCTCGAGCCGAACGAGACGCAGGTCTCAGATTGGCCCGTCGCTCTGACGAAATTTTCGGGTATTTTGGATTTTGTCGAAAACCTTCTTTTGCAACCTGGCGCCAGGTATTTGGCCCAGTCCCACCCAAATCAGCACAGAAAGCTTCTCTGGAGTCTGAGTGTCAATAATCATCCAAAAATAGAGGAAATTTCCATTCACCTTGGCGAGGGGACCTCAAAGCGTGCTAAGGTGGCGTGTCCGAGGTGGCTCGAATGGCTATAACTCCAGGAAGGAGTGAGATCCCTTCACCCAAATCGGCACACCTGTGCAGGGGCTCAGTCCGAGGCCAGGTGAAAAAGGGCGCGGCGACAGGCCACTAGGTGTCGCTGTAAGCGACAACAAAATTAATACGAATCGAAAAAAAGGACAACCAAACAACATGGAGACAGTTACAGCTAGGCTGCAGTCAGTCCAATCTACTTTCAAAGTAAGGTCTGCGCTATGTTCGAACTAAACTACCCACCAGGGTCCGATTTTTCAAGAGCGCAAGTGACTTTGTTTCACAGGCGCACAACACAAATCTCGCATGTGACAGAACTCCCCATTCTGAAAGGAAAATAAATAAAAAACTGTAAAAACCTCTTCTGCTTTGTTTCACCAACAATTTCAGGGGAGAGCGCGAACGCAGTCCCCCACTACCATAAATTATGCAGTCGAGATTCCCGCATTTGGGGAATTCGCAGGGGTCAGCATGGCCGGAGTGCAATGGACAAGCCTCGCCCTGGGTGAACCGCCTTCTTGATCATGGTGTCTCCCCTGCCAGGTAAGTATGAAGGCCCAGGCGGTCAGCCAGAGGTGTGATTTGCATCTCTACCATCCTCACCAACGGTTAGCCCTCCGCCCCCCCTCCAGGAAAGGAAGGACGGGTGCCTTCCGTTACTGGCCTGGAAACTGCCAAGCTCATGGGCCGGTGCTTCCCAACGCCAGTTTTAGATGACTCTCTTTAAACAAACACACCTGATTCGATGCGTCACCTCGTCTGTGAAAGACTTCAAGACCTCAGGTGGGTGCATCGTTAGTGGAAGAGTCCAAGACCCCAGGTGGACACATCAGGAAAAAAGTTTGCAATAAACCACAGCATCTGCAACGGCAGCTCTCATTCCTTGTTCTGCTATTCGACACAATAAATGGCAATCCCCAAAAAGGGAAAGCACACCGTTCCTGGAGACACTGCAATACCAGGCCGATGCATGGAGTGGACGGAGCAAGCCCCGGCTCCAGCTCCGTGATCTAAAAATCCATTTAATATGTAGTCCCCGGATGGGGGACGTATCAGATATTAAACTGATAAGAACAGATACTACACTTGATCTTAGCCAAAAGGCCGAGAAGCGATGCTGCTAAGACGCAGCAGGGAGGAAGCCGGACACGGCGATGCCCATCTCGGCTTTGGTAAGTTTTGGGAGACCTAAAAACGCTGGGGGATGGTACCCTGATAGCACACATACATCTAGGAGACGTCTATTTGACATATGAATTTACATCTGCAAGATGTAGTTTTAAGGCTGTTTGCTCATCTGCAATACGTCTATTGGACGTCTCCTTTTAGCAGTGTTTGGAAGGTTACTTTGGAAATGTAATAGGTTACAGATTACAAGTTACCCTGTTTAAAATGTTATAGTAGTATAACTTTTTCAATTACTTTATTAAAGTAATGTAACTAATTACTTTTGAGTACTTTTAGATTACTTTTCTAAATTTGTGAAAATTAAATAATAATAAATAAAAACATATACATCAACTCAAATACAGTTATCTAATAAGCATGTGTCATTCCTGTATAATAAACTCCTGAAACATTGGTGTTTTTTTAAACTGCTGTCTCTTTGTATATGATATGATAGGTAAAATGCATGACGTGACACAGAGCAGTTCTAGAAATGATGTTTATGTGCTCATGTACTCCTATATTGAGGCGGCAGAGGCTGACAACACTGCAAGCTTCAGTAGGCCTATTTGTATTAAATGAAACTGCATGTTTTTGCCATTAATTTACAGGAAGGGCGGACTGGGAAAAACAAAAAATTCTGTTAAAATTCTGGAAATTATTAGGGCGTATGTCTCAGAACAGTCAGTGCAATTTGGGAAAGAAATCAGTGAAATCTGTATGTGGATGTGTGTAAATATTCAAATGTAATTGCCTTTGTAATCGTTAAAAATTTCATAAGTAACTTTAATTTAATTACTAATTTTTTCTTCGTAACTGTAACTAATTACAGTTACATTCATTTTGTAATTAAATTACGTAATGCTGTTACATGTAACTAGTTACTCCCCAACACTGCCTTTTAGATGTCAGATAGATGTCAATTAGATGTCTTTTAGATGTTTATGATTTAGAAGGTATATAAAACTGACATCTGAAAGGCGTATGTCAGACGTTTGTAGATGGCAGATGCTTTCCAGATCAACAGTTCTTTAACAGACATCTTGCAGACGTAAGTGTGCTATCTGGGTAGTACCCTCCCCTGTCTACAACGTCACCGGGCCTCGTCCCGATCGGCCTGACGGAAAGTACGGCATGGCTCGTAACTCCCAAACGGTTGGTCGCAGAGCCACGTGCCTTATGACACCGGAATCCTTGGCTCGAGCCGAACGAGACGCAGGTCTCAGATTGGCCCGTCGCTCTGACGAAATTTTCGGGTATTTTGGATTTTGTCGAAAACCTTCTTTTGCAACCTGGCGCCAGGTATTTGGCCCAGTCCCACCCAAATCAGCACAGAAAGCTTCTCTGGAGTCTGAGTGTCAATAATCATCCAAAAATAGAGGAAATTTCCATTCACCTTGGCGAGGGGACCTCAAAACGTGCTAAGGTGGCGTGTCCGAGGTGGCTCGAATGGCTATAACTCCAGGAAGGAGTGAGATCCCTTCACCCAAATCGGCACACCTGTGCAGGGGCTCAGTCCGAGGCCAGGCGAAAAGGGACGCGGCGACAGGCCACTAGGTGGCGCCGTAAGCTGAAAAATAGGGAAAATGTAATGTAAATGGACAATCAAACAAAGATGAAAACACCTGCAACACTGCGGGATGGTAGTACCCTCCCCTGTCTGCAACGTCACCGGGCCTTGTCCCGATCGGCCTGACGGTGGAACTGCAGCGACGGAAAGTACGGCATCGCTCGTAACTCCCAAACGGTTGGTCGCAGAGCCACGTGCCTTATGTCACCGGAATCCTTGGCTCGAGCCGAACGAGACGCAGGTCTCAGATTGGCCCGTCGCTCTGACGAAATTTTCGGGTATTTTGGATTTTGTCGAAAACCTTCTTTTGCAACCTGGCGCCAGGTATTTGGCCCAGTCCCACCCAAATCAGCACAGAAAGCTTCTCTGGAGTCTGAGTGTCAATAATCATCCAAAAATAGAGGAAATTTCCATTCACCTTGGCGAGGGGACCTCAAAGCGTGCTAAGGTGGCGTGTCCGAGGTGGCTCGAATGGCTATAACTCCAGGAAGGAGTGAGATCCCTTCACCCAAATCGGCACACCTGTGCAGGGGCTCAGTCCGAGGCCAGGTGAAAAAGGGCGCGGCGACAGGCCACTAGGTGTCGCTGTAAGCGACAACAAAATTAATACGAATCGAAAAAAAGGACAACCAAACAACATGGAGACAGTTACAGCTAGGCTGCAGTCAGTCCAATCTACTTTCAAAGTAAGGTCTGCGCTATGTTCGAACTAAACTACCCACCAGGGTCCGATTTTTCAAGAGCGCAAGTGACTTTGTTTCACAGGCGCACAACACAAATCTCGCATGTGACAGAACTCCCCATTCTGAAAGGAAAATAAATAAAAAACTGTAAAAACCTCTTCTGCTTTGTTTCACCAACAATTTCAGGGGAGAGCGCGAACGCAGTCCCCCACTACCATAAATTATGCAGTCGAGATTCCCGCATTTGGGGAATTCGCAGGGGTCAGCATGGCCGGAGTGCAATGGACAAGCCTCGCCCTGGGTGAACCGCCTTCTTGATCATGGTGTCTCCCCTGCCAGGTAAGTATGAAGGCCCAGGCGGTCAGCCAGAGGTGTGATTTGCATCTCTACCATCCTCACCAACGGTTAGCCCTCCGCCCCCCCTCCAGGAAAGGAAGGACGGGTGCCTTCCGTTACTGGCCTGGAAACTGCCAAGCTCATGGGCCGGTGCTTCCCAACGCCAGTTTTAGATGACTCTCTTTAAACAAACACACCTGATTCGATGCGTCACCTCGTCTGTGAAAGACTTCAAGACCTCAGGTGGGTGCATCGTTAGTGGAAGAGTCCAAGACCCCAGGTGGACACATCAGGAAAAAAGTTTGCAATAAACCACAGCATCTGCAACGGCAGCTCTCATTCCTTGTTCTGCTATTCGACACAATAAATGGCAATCCCCAAAAAGGGAAAGCACACCGTTCCTGGAGACACTGCAATACCAGGCCGATGCATGGAGTGGACGGAGCAAGCCCCGGCTCCAGCTCCGTGATCTAAAAATCCATTTAATATGTAGTCCCCGGATGGGGGACGTATCAGATATTAAACTGATAAGAACAGATACTACACTTGATCTTAGCCAAAAGGCCGAGAAGCGATGCTGCTAAGACGCAGCAGGGAGGAAGCCGGACACGGCGATGCCCATCTCGGCTTTGGTAAGTTTTGGGAGACCTAAAAACGCTGGGGGATGGTACCCTGATAGCACACATACATCTAGGAGACGTCTATTTGACATATGAATTTACATCTGCAAGATGTAGTTTTAAGGCTGTTTGCTCATCTGCAATACGTCTATTGGACGTCTCCTTTTAGCAGTGTTTGGAAGGTTACTTTGGAAATGTAATAGGTTACAGATTACAAGTTACCCTGTTTAAAATGTTATAGTAGTATAACTTTTTCAATTACTTTATTAAAGTAATGTAACTAATTACTTTTGAGTACTTTTAGATTACTTTTCTAAATTTGTGAAAATTAAATAATAATAAATAAAAACATATACATCAACTCAAATACAGTTATCTAATAAGCATGTGTCATTCCTGTATAATAAACTCCTGAAACATTGGTGTTTTTTTAAACTGCTGTCTCTTTGTATATGATATGATAGGTAAAATGCATGACGTGACACAGAGCAGTTCTAGAAATGATGTTTATGTGCTCATGTACTCCTATATTGAGGCGGCAGAGGCTGACAACACTGCAAGCTTCAGTAGGCCTATTTGTATTAAATGAAACTGCATGTTTTTGCCATTAATTTACAGGAAGGGCGGACTGGGAAAAACAAAAAATTCTGTTAAAATTCTGGAAATTATTAGGGCGTATGTCTCAGAACAGTCAGTGCAATTTGGGAAAGAAATCAGTGAAATCTGTATGTGGATGTGTGTAAATATTCAAATGTAATTGCCTTTGTAATCGTTAAAAATTTCATAAGTAACTTTAATTTAATTACTAATTTTTTCTTCGTAACTGTAACTAATTACAGTTACATTCATTTTGTAATTAAATTACGTAATGCTGTTACATGTAACTAGTTACTCCCCAACACTGCCTTTTAGATGTCAGATAGATGTCAATTAGATGTCTTTTAGATGTTTATGATTTAGAAGGTATATAAAACTGACATCTGAAAGGCGTATGTCAGACGTTTGTAGATGGCAGATGCTTTCCAGATCAACAGTTCTTTAACAGACATCTTGCAGACGTAAGTGTGCTATCTGGGTAGTACCCTCCCCTGTCTACAACGTCACCGGGCCTCGTCCCGATCGGCCTGACGGAAAGTACGGCATGGCTCGTAACTCCCAAACGGTTGGTCGCAGAGCCACGTGCCTTATGACACCGGAATCCTTGGCTCGAGCCGAACGAGACGCAGGTCTCAGATTGGCCCGTCGCTCTGACGAAATTTTCGGGTATTTTGGATTTTGTCGAAAACCTTCTTTTGCAACCTGCGCCAGGTATTTGCCCAGTCCCACCCAAATCAGCACAGAAAGCTTCTCTGGAGTCTGAGTGTCAATAATCATCCAAAAATAGAGGAAATTTCCATTCACCTTGGCGAGGGGACCTCAAAACGTGGCTAAGGTGGCGTGTCCGAGGTGGCTCGAATGGCTATAACTCCAGGAAGGAGTGAGATCACCAAATCTTCACCCAAATCGGCACACTGTGCAGGGGCTCAGTCCGAGGCCAGGTGAAAAGGGCGCGGCGCAGGCCACTAGGTGGCGCCTGTAAGCGACAACAAATTAATACGTAATCGACAAAAATTAATACGAATCGA